>NC_088399.1:77042549-77337549 GCF_034236695.1 Oncorhynchus nerka
CTCCCTCACATAGACTGACTGGGGTTGTTACTGCAGTTTTTCTCCCTCGCATAGACTGACTGGGGTTGTTACTGCAGTTTTTCTCCCTCACATAGACTGACTGGGGTTGTTACTGCAGTTTTTCTCCCTCACATAGACTGACTGGGGTTGTTACTGCAGTTTTTCTCCCTCGCATAGACTGACTGGGGTTGTTACTGCAGTTTTTCTCCCTCACATAGACTGACTGGGGTTGTTACTGCAGTTTTTCTCCCTCGCATAGACTGACTGGGGTTGTTACTGCAGTTTTTCCTCCCTCACATAGACTGACTGGGGTTGTTACTGCAGTTTTTCTCCCTCGCATAGACTGACTGGGGTTGTTTGCAATTATTATGTGTTGTGCGTGTTTGTGTGTGTCGCTATGCGTGGTAAGTAGTGTGTGTAGAGACTGTTTCAGTGCAGTTGTAGTGTTGGTGTATGACTCCTGTATGGTGTATGGGGAGAGTACAGCCTGACTCCAGTAGAGAGAGTCTATATTTATGCTCTGTGTCTCTGACCTACACTATGTATCTGTTCTTAGAATAAAACACGTCCTGACACTTCATTGTGTGTGTCTGTGTGTGTCTGTGTGTCTGACACTGACGCGCTGTAGCCAGACCAACAGGAACCTGCCCCCCAACACACTCACACACTTTATCCCCAAAGTCACCATTGTGTCTCTCCCTCAATGCTAATGGATGTAAACAAACACTACCTGACACACACACACACACACACACACACTGGCGAGAGTGTTTTCTTCCTGCTACTCTCAGCTGGTGCAGTGTTATCTCATGACTTGCGTCAGAGCTCTGAGACTCCCTGTCTGTGTGTGTGTGTCCTTTTCTGGGCCAGAATCCAACCCGGATCTGCCTATCCCAAATCAGTCAGTTACACCTTGTCCCAGTCCTTAAAGGCCTGATAGAGGCTGCACAACCTAATCAACAGGCTGGCCACAGCTAGGAACTATATCTCAACCTAGGCGATAAGGGCCTTAGCGGGCAATCCCCAGAGCCTAGTGCCTATGCTGTCTAACTCCTCAACCTAACATGCTTCCTGCTGTTCAGGTCAGAGCTTTAGCCATGAGAAGGATAATCTCTCCTGTCTGGATGAAATCCTTCACAGACTCCTACCAATGTCCTAGTACTATAGTCTGGTACTATGTCCCTTTATTCCAAAATGTATCATTTCCAATTAATTAATCAGATTCTCAAAATCCTCAATTGATCAAATGAATTAGAAGTAAGACAACAACATGCACTTGTATGACTCTTTGACGACTCCAGGTTTGGAACATCAAAGCAACGTTTATTCAAGTTCTAGTTTATTATAAAATTCATGGCAGCATTATAAATGTAAATTCAAGATACCCTCGGGGCTTTCACCTAAACCTTAGGACTTCACTATGTCTATATCATTTTATGAGAAACACTTTTAATAACAAGAAAAAGTAGTCTTAACTTCATAAAACAATACAATAGTTTCTAAATATTTCTAAAAGGTGAAACATGAAATAAATAAATACAAATATATATATATGTGTTTAAAAAACTCTAATCATACAACTACAATAATAGAAAAATAATGGTTAAAAAAGCAGTCTTCAATAACAGCTAATTATTCCTATCCTCAACTGAACATCAATACCCCTACTACACTCCTCTACTCAGTACATACCCCAACTGAACATCAATACCCCTACTACACTCCTCTACTCAGTACATACCCCAACTGAACATCAATACCCCTACTACACTCCTCTACTCAGTACATACCCCAACTGAACATCAATACCCCTACTACACTCCTCTACTCAGTACATACCCCAACTGAACATCAATACCCCTACTAAACTCCTCTACTCAGTACATACCCCAACTGAACATCAATACCCCTACTAAACTCCTCTACTCAGTACATACCCCAACTGAACATCAATACCCCTACTAAACTCCTCTACTCAGTACATACCCCAACTGAACATCAATACCCCTACTACACTCCTCTACTCAGTACATACCCCAACTGAACATCAATACCCCTACTAAACTCCTCTACTCAGTACATACCCCAACTGAACATCAATACCCCTACTAAACTCCTCTACTCAGTACATACCCCAACTGAACATCAATACCCCTACTACACTCCTCTACTCAGTACATACCCCAACTGAACATCAATACCCCTACTACACTCCTCTACTCAGTACATACCCCAACTGAACATCAATACCCCTACTACACTCCTCTACTCAGTACATACCCCAACTGAACATCAATACCCCTACTACACTCCTCTACTCAGTACATACCCCAACTGAACATCAATACCCCTACTACACTCCTCTACTCAGTACATACCCCAACTGAACATCAATACCCCTACTACACTCCTCTACTCAGTACATACCCCAACTGAACATCAATACCCCTACTACACTCCTCTACTCAGTACATACCCCAACTGAACATCAATACCCCTACTAAACTCCTCTACTCAGTACATACCCCAACTGAACATCAATACCCCTACTAAACTCCTCTACTCAGTACATACCCCAACTGAACATCAATACCCCTACTAAACTCCTCTACTCAGTACATACCCCAACTGAACATCAATACCCCTACTAAACTCCTCTACTCTCAGTACATACCCCAACTGAACATCAATACCCCTACTAAACTCCTCTACTCAGTACATACCCCAACTGAACATCAATACCCCTACTACACTCCTCTACTCAGTACATACCCCAACTGAACATCAATACCCCTACTAAACTCCTCTACTCAGTACATACCCCAACTGAACATCAATACCCCTACTACACTCCTCTACTCAGTACATACCCCAACTGAACATCAATACCCCTACTACACTCCTCTACTCAGTACATACCCCAACTGAACATCAATACCCCTACTAAACTCCTCTACTCAGTACATACCCCAACTGAACATCAATACCCCTACTACACTCCTCTACTCAGTACATACCCCAACTGAACATCAATACCCCTACTAAACTCCTCTACTCAGTACATACCCCAACTGAACATCAATACCCCTACTAAACTCCTCTACTCAGTACATACCCCAACTGAACATCAATACCCCTACTACACTCCTCTACTCAGTACATACCCCAACTGAACATCAATACCCCTACTAAACTCCTCTACTCAGTACATACCCCAACTGAACATCAATACCCCTACTACACTCCTCTACTCAGTACATACCCCAACTGAACATCAATACCCCTACTAAACTCCTCTACTCAGTACATACCCCAACTGAACATCAATACCCCTACTACACTCCTCTACTCAGTACATACCCCAACTGAACATCAATACCCCTACTACACTCCTCTACTCAGTACATACCCCAACTGAACATCAATACCCCTACTAAACTCCTCTACTCAGTACATACCCCAACTGAACATCAATACCCCTACTAAACTCCTCTACTCAGTACATACCCCAACTTCACCAAATATATATTTTTTTAGCTCTCATAGTATTTTCCATAACATGTTTATTTCATCAATACAGTCATAGTTTATTCATTTTCAACACCACTCTGCATGTTCTTTTATTTCATCAATACAGTCATAGTTTATTCATTTTCAACAACTACTCAACCACTCTGTACTGTGATCGTGTATTTTTCTAAGTGTGTCTGTCCTTGTAATATCTTGGCCCAAACGGGTGTGTATTTAGGCTCTGGAAGAACTTATGACTTCCATTGAATTAATGTTTGTGTGTGAATGTGAATGTAATTCTGTGGGTGTATATGTACTCCGTGGGTGTGTAGCCATTAGCCTGTGTGTGTGTTGTGCCAGCTGTGACCTTGAGTTTGTGTGTGTGCGTGTGAGTGACTGTGCACGTTTTATTCTGTGTGTGTGTGTATGTAAAACTGTTAGCGAAAGGAGAGTGTGTTGTGAACTGCTGTAACCCTAAGGATGAGGAGAGATGACCCGCCTCAAGGTACAAATGTTGAGAATTTGGACTGTGACCATTGAACTCGTTGTACTCATTGGTCCTCTATAAAAAGTCAGAAGTTCCTGGGCACTGGTCATTCCGCCATGTCCCTCCGTGTCCTCCTGGCAGTGGTGGTTGCTGTTCTCTATCTGTCCCCGGTAATGTTATCCTGGGCTGGGGACAGGACAGAGGGGACTCTGTCTTACGTGGCCGCAGTCTACGAGCACAAGGTGATTCTGAACCCAGAGCCGCATGTGCCTCTGTCTCGGGCCGCGGCGCTCGAGCACATGATGAGGAACCTGAAGGTCTATGAGGAGCAGGCCGCGCGGGCAGCGGAACAGGTAGGTACATCTGTGGGAGGGACTGGGAGATGGTCTTCTCTTTCAATGAATACAACTAGATTTGTTAATACAGGGCTGGAACAAAGCCTGTACACCCTGCAGATAAGCTCTCGAGGACTGGATCAGACGTACCTTTGACCAGGAGGATAAACATCAATCTGAAGTTCTTGAGTTAACAGCTTTACAGCTCCATTTACCCCTTTCTGGCACGTTACTGTTCTATCACAACACACATAGAGAAACAACCTCCACGTCCCTCTCTCTAATTCAAAAGGATTCATTGGCATGGAAAGTGTTATACATTGCCAAAGCAAACATAGACACTCTCTCTGACTCTCTTCCAGGGGGCTCAGATCATAGTATTTCCAGAAGACGGTATCCATGGGTTCAACTTCAGTCGTCTGTCCATCTCTGGTTACCTAGAGACCATCCCTGACCCACTGACTGAGGACTGGAACCCCTGTACACAACCTGACAGACACAATCACACTGAGGTATTCACACGCACATGCACACACACACACACCTTTACTTACCACCATCCATGTCTAATGTCATCAATTTTAATGTGTGTTCTGCCCTGTTCTCTCTCAGGTCCTCCAGAGTTTGAGCTGCATGGCTCGACGCCACCAACTGTACCTGGTGGCAAACATGCCTGACCTCCAGCCCTGCCCTCTGACCTCTCACCCCCACCTTGACCCCTCTCAAACTCCCTGCCCCCCTGATGGACGCTGGCAGTTCAACACTGATGTAGTCTTCAGGTTGGTGGTAAATGGGTTGTTTCTGTTTTAAACACGTTTCTTGATCCTGTGAGAAAATCATTTATTGTACAGGGAGCACTACAGGCATTCTAAACTTCTCTTGGAATACGGGGAATTACATGATATTGCATTTTTAGCTTTTTAGAGTTATACAGAAGTGACTTGGAATCATGTTTTTGCTTTATTGTTAAGAAGAGCTTTCAACCATTCTCAACCATCAACCATTCTCTATAGGTCCTAAAAAATATATTTTTTAAATTAACAATTGTTTTATTTTTACACAAGGATTTGGGTTATATAGATGAAAATACATTTAGTTTTCCCATTCACTGCAGGTCTGATGGTTCCCTGGCGGCTCGCTACCACAAACAAAACCTGTTCTTCGAGAAGGAATTCGATACCCCACCCAGACTCGAGGTGGTGACCTTTGACACGCCGTTCGCCGGACGGTTTGGAGTGTTCACCTGCTTTGACATCCTGTTTCACGACCCTACTGTCAGACTACTGGAGAAGGTACACAAAGTCGCACAATGTTTCAATATGGATGCAAATGAATTCATCAAGTCTTAATGTTGGTCTTCATCTCTCTCAGGGTATCAGACAGATGATCTTCCCCACAGCCTGGATGAATCTGCTTCCTCTACTAACAGCGGTTCAGATCCAGAGAGCAGTCAGTCTGGGAGCTAACGTCACTCTGCTGGCGGCTAACCTCAGGCATGACAGCAAGGCTATGACGGGCAGCGGCATCTTCACCCCTAGTACTTCCCTCTATCACCACGCCTTCCACCACCCTGGGGAGCCAGAGGAGGGGAAGCTGCTGGTGTTGAGGATACCTGTACTGGACAGTGACTGGCTGGCAACACAGAAGCAGGCAAAGAGGCAGGGGGAGACAGGAGGACAGGGTGAGGCAAAGGGGCAGATAGGAGAAGAGTGTGAGGCAAAGGGGCAGGGGGAGACAGGAGGAGAGGGTGAGGGTGAACCTCTCTCCGCTTCTCTTCCTATCCTCTCTCCCAATCCCTCCCCATCCCCCTCTCACTTCATCTCCTCTATGATGTGTGACCCATTCTCCTTCGTCCTGCTGCATGGTTCAGAGGGCCAGCTGACTGTGTGTGACGGTCCTCTCTGCTGCCACCTGCAGTACCGACGGTCCCCACAGGGTGGCAATACGGAGCTCTATGCTCTAGGGGCATTCGCTGGCAATCACACGGCTGACGGACACTTCGCCTTGCAGGTAGTGAGAAACATTTACATTACATGCATGCATTACAACCAGGGTTGGGGTCAATTACATTTAAATTCCAGTCAATTCAGGAAGTACACTGAAATTTAAATTCAAATTTTCTTCATGCTTCTTCATGAGGAAAATTCGGAATTTGGTTTACTTTCTGAATTGACTGGAATTGAAATGGAATTGACCCCAACTCTGATTACAGCTTACATTTGGAACTGGTAGGGATCCTGCCTTGTGCATACTTGCAATGTTTTACATTTTTTAAATTTAAGTCTACCATTCTACAAGTTCCTTTCAGTTTTAGTCATTTAGCAGATGCTCTTATCCAGAGCTACTTACAGATGCAATTAGCAATTAGTGCCTTGCTCAGGGGCACATTGGCAGATTTTTCACTTAGTCGTCTCATAGTATCAATGATTAATGATTAATCCTTCACCCTCCAGGTGTGTGCGTTGGTCCGGTGCTCGGGGTCAGAGGTCAGCTCCTGTGGAAAGGGAGTGGAGGAGGCAGAGTCTAGACTGGACTTCCGGTTGGAGGGGAAGTTTGGAACGCGTTACGTTTACCCATCATTACTAGGTAGTGGCATGGTTGTAGATGGACCCGACCGGATCGAGAAGACCACAGATGGTCGAGTGACTATGGAACACTCAGGGATGTCCGTCGGACTGGTGACTGCATGTCTCTACGGCAGGGTGTACGACCAGGACTAGGGTGCGTGTGTGAAAGTGTGAGAGAGAGAGAGAGAGAGAGAGAAAATAAAGTAAATAAATGTTCTCCAACCTCTTTGTTCTCTGTACCGTTTCTGTATCATCTAAAGCAGCTATTCCCAAACTGGGGAATAAAAATGTGATTCACTTTAAAAAAATATATATATACAGTTGAAGTTGGAAGTTTACATACACTTAGGTTGGAGTCATTAAAACTCATTTTTCAACCACTCCACAAATTTCAAGTTAACAAATGAATTTTGGCAAGTCGGTTAGGACGTCTACTTTGTGCATGACACAAGTAATGTTTCCAACAATTGTTTACAGACAGATTATTTCACTTATAATTCACTGTATCACAATTCCAGTGGGTCAGAAGTTTACATACACTAAGTTGACTTTGCCTTTAAACAGCTTGGAAATTTACAGAAAATGATGTCATGGCTTTAGAAGCTTCTGATAGGCTAATTGACATCATTTGAGCCAACTGGAGGTGTACCTGTGGATGTATTTCAAGGCTTACCTTCTAACTCAGTGACTCTTTGCTTGACATCATTTTTTTTGTAGACCTCCACAAGTCTGGTTCATCCTGGGAGCAATTTCCAAATGCCTGAAGGTACCACGTTCATCTGAACAAACAAAAGTACGCAAATATAAACACCATGGGACCACACAGCCATCATACCGCTCAGGAAGAAGACGCGTTCTGTCTCCTAGAGATGAACGTACTTTGGTGCGAAAAGTGAAGGTTATTTCGATATAGGACTCGTCTTAATGTGGATATAGATACTTTTGTACCTGTTTCATCCAGCATCTTCACAAGGTCCTTTGCTGTTATTCTGGGATTGATTTGCACTTTTCGCACCAAAGTACGTTCATCTCTAGGAGACAGAACGCGTCTCCTTCCTGAGCGGTATGATGGCTGCTTGGTCCCATGGTGTTTATCTCTAGGAGACAGAACACGTCTCCTTCCTGAGCGGTATGGCGGCTGCTTGGTCCCATGGTGTTTATCTCTAGGAGACAGAACACGTCTCCTTCCTGAGCGGCATGAGGGCTGCTTGGTCCCATGGTGTTTATCTCTAGGAGACAGAACGCGTCTCCTTTCTGAGCGGTATGAGGGCTGCTTGGTCCCATGGTGTTTATCTTTAGGAGACAGAACGCGTCTCCTTCCTGAGTGGTATGGCGGCTGCTTGGTCCCATGGTGTTCATCTCTAGGAGACAGAACGCGTCTCCTTCCTGAGCGGTATGAGGGCTGCTTGGTCCCATGGTGTTTATCTCTAGGAGACAGAACACGTCTCCTTCCTGAGCGGCATGAGGGCTGCTTGGTCCCATGGTGTTTATACTTGCGTACTATTGTTTGTAAACGTGGTACCTTCAGGCATTTGGAAATTGCTCCCAAGGAAGAACCAGACTTGTGGAGGTCTACAATTTTTTGTTCTGAGGTCTTGCCTGATTTTCCCATGATGTCAAGCAAAGAGGCACTGAGTTTGAAGGTAAGCCTTGAAATACATCCACAGGTGCACCTCCAATTGACTCATGATGTCAATTAGCCTGTCAGAAACTTCTAAAGCCATGACATCATTTTCTGGAATTTTCCAAGCTGTTTAAAGGCATAGTCACCTTAGTGTATGTAAACATCTGACCCACTGGAATTGTGATAAAGTGAAATAATCAGTATAAACAATTGTTGGACAAATTACTTGTCATGTAAAGTAGATGTCCTAAACGACCTGCCAAAACTATAGTTTGTTAACAAGAAATTTGTGGAGTGTTTGAAAAATGAGTTTTAATGACTCCAAGCTAACTTCCGACTTTGAATGTAACTAAGACGTCTGTCAGGAGCTCTGCCGGGGCAGTCCCAATAGATCTCTTATATGCTGCTTACACAGACAAGTTATAGTTGCATGATTTAGCTTATTCATTATTTAGAATGAATTCATCATTAACGTTTGGTTTATGCATGTGACCGACCAATACCTCATAAGGCTTCCTCTCTCCAAGCTGAGACCTTAAAACTGAGATATCCCTTTTGTTTTCAAAACAAGGTTCTGGGCATACTGCCAAATTGCTCTACTGATAGTGAGGATTACTCCCAGGAACATTCAGTCACTTGCATGAACAGAGAAATTTGTTATTAGAAAAGCACAAACCTAGTTCCTCTTATCATTTACTCTGTAATAATGATCATTACATTTGATTCATTTGGTTATTACTTAAACTATCAAAGAAGCAAGTAAACAAAATCAACACATAAAACCAGACATTTCATCCTTTCAAACCCTTCATTCTGGGTTGTACAATCCAACTTGTAAAACCATTGCAGTAGAATGTTTTAACTTAAGACCTTTGCTTCATACAGTTACACATATGCTTCATTACACAATTTCATTTATGGATTCTGCAATGACATTTCAGCTGGAGCTTTTGTCGTGAGTGGCATGTTAACTTCTCTGGGATATGTTGGACGCTAGCGCAATACACCAAATCAAAGCTACACTTGTTGTGAATCCAGCAGATGTGTCAGATTTCAAAAAGGCTTTACGGCGAACGCAAACTGCTATTATCGGAGTACAGCACCCCAGCAAACAAACGCAGACAATCATATTTCAACCCGCCAGGAGCGACACAAAACGCAGAAATAAAGATATAATTCATACCTTACCTTTGACGAGCTTCTTCTGTTGGCACTCCAATATGTCTCATAAACATCACAAATGGTCCTTTTGTTCGATTAATTCCGTTGATGTATATCCAAAATGTCCATTTATTTGGCACGTTTGATCCCGAAAAACACTGGTTCCAACTCGCGCAACATGACTACAAAATATCTCATAAGTTACCTGTTATCTTTGTCCAAACATTTCAAACAACTTTCCTAATACACCTTTTGGTATTTAACGTAAATAATCGCTAACATTTAAGACGGGATAAACTGTGTTCAATACCGGAGGAAAACAAAGTGTAGCTTTCAGGTCACGCGCCTCTAACAAAGAGTACACTTCTCTCTACCCTCGTTCTGAACAGTGCTACTTCTCAAAGGAAAAATGTTTACATACCCTACATTACTCATCTCATATGTATATACTGTACTCGATACCATCTACTGCATCTTGCCTATGCCGTTCGGCCATCACTCATTCATATATTGCAAATAGAATTTGATTTGATTTGCTGTGGGATTTTTTTGGTGCCCATCCCCAGATCTGTGCCTTGACACAATCCTGTCTCGGAGCTCTACGGACAATTCCTTTGTTTTTGCTCTGACATGCACTGTCAACTGTGGGACCTTATATAGAAAAGTGTGTGCCTTTCCAAATCATGTCCAATCAATTGAATTTACCCCACAATTATCACAACACGTACAGTAGGTTGTAATATAAAAAATTGTCTGGCATGGCTTCCCCAGTGATTTTACCCACACAACACTACTGTTTATATAGCATATACAGGAAATTATATTGTATTTTTTACAATTGAGGGGTGCCAAGCCATATGGGTGCGTGGTGGCTTCAATACAGTGCCCCCTGTCAGTCATCCAGGGTGTATACATATCATTGGTCCCAACCCACGACTTGACAACTGAATGGGAACTTGCCTGCCTGCCCTCCCTACCATTTGAGTGATGCCAAATACATTTTTTATTGACAACTAAGATATGTGCTAACTGTGAATAAGTCGTTCAAGTGCAGCATAGCTATCTAGCAAAGTGATTCACATTTCTTGCTAGCTTACAACTGCACCTCTAGCTGCACCCACGCGTGAGTGAACCTAAAAGGAACTTCAGGGAGATAGCCCATACTAGTCACCTCGACACCATGCTCTCACAGACGCCATAATGGGCAGACACAATGTCGCATCCTCTAACTATCTCCCTGATATGTATAGTATGGTCATTTCCTGTATTACTAAGTGAAAGGAGAGTTTACAAACCACACACAAGTCAGAGTTATACTTTAAAACTTCATCTTTTAATAATATGAGCTTCACCATCGCCCTGTGACTCTCAGATCAATTCAGTGTCTATAAATGAATTCTGAGAGTGACAACATAATGGCAACTGAGATCTTAGGAACTGTTCACAAAGAAAGACTAACTTGAGAGAGGAGTATCCCATAGACAGACAGCATTAGCTATAAATTATCGTTCAGTTTGCTCTCTAAGACAAGGTTCTACTTCTCGTTCTTGGTACTTCGATTTACCAAAACATTACCTCATCCAATGGCATATATCAATTGTCAATTCGAGATACTCCCATCTCAAATACCCCCTTCCTGGACAAACTTCTGGAGAGTAGTGAGCCTCTAGGTCCTATACTATCTCAAGATAAGCGCAACATCAGAGGGGACATACAATGGTTCCAGACACTGCCATACTCCTCCCCCCAATGGGAAAAGGAGGGAGTGACTGGAGTACAGACATAGTGGAGCCATTCACATGGTTTCACAGATATATTCATTATGAAGACAATGTTCAAACCTGACTTCTCCCTTTCTGATATTCTGCCTATTACCAGACATTTAAAAGACAAGCCTGACCTCTCCCCTCACTGGGCCCCAAGTACTGTTCCCTAGAGAAGAGAGAGGAAAATGCAACTGCCAACAGTATAGTCCAAAAGAAGACATTCTAACGACAAGTATAAACTAAATAAAATATCTTATTTATCTATGTTACCTAACTAATTCTGATTCAGCTACGGCAATAGTGAACTGCTGCCCCGTAGCGATCATGCTGCAGTACTGCTGCCCCGTAGCGATCATGCTGCAGTACTGCATGGGCTGACACAGGAGAACACGCCCCCAGACCAGCCAATGTTGTTTTAGAGAATTTGGCAGTACATCCAACCGGCCTCACAACTGTAGACCATGTGCAACCACATCAGCCCAGGACCTCCACATCTGGCTTCTTCACCTGCTGGATTGTCTGAAGGGGGGTGCTGAGGTGTATTTCTGTCTGTAATAATGCCCTTTTGTTGGGGCAAAATCATTCTGATTGGCTGGGCCTGGCATCCCAGTGGGTGTAACTGGCTCCCAAGTGGGTGGACCTATGACCTCCTATGGCAGCAACTCTGCCTAGTCATGTGAAATACATAGATTAGGACCAAATGTATTTATTTTCATTGACTGATTTCCTTCTATGAACTGTAACTCAGTAACATTTTTGAAGTTGCATATTTTT
The DNA here is from genome assembly GCF_034236695.1 of Oncorhynchus nerka. NCBI lineage: Eukaryota > Metazoa > Chordata > Actinopteri > Salmoniformes > Salmonidae > Oncorhynchus > Oncorhynchus nerka. Next base: position 77,054,774 of record NC_088399.1, read on the forward strand.
TTCAGTATATTTGTTCAATGAATCGTTGAACTCGTACTCATCAGTCCTCACTCTATAAAAAGTCAGAAGTTCCTGGGCACTGGTCATTCCGCCATGTCCCTCCGTGTCCTCCTGGCAGTGGTGGTTACTGTTCTCGATCTGTCCCCAGTAACGTTAACCCGGGCTGGGGACAGGACAGAGGGGACTTCCTGTCCATCCTACGTGGCCACAGTCTACGAGCATCAGGTGATTCTGAACCCAGAGCCGCATGTGCCTCTGTCTCGGGCCGCGGCGCTCGAGCACATGATGAGGAACCTGAAGGCCAATGAGGAGCAGGCCGCGTGGGCAGCGGAACACCTTGTTCCTTCATAACACAGAGAAACAACCTCGTCCCTCTGTCTCTCTCTCTCTCTCTTTCTAATTCAAAAGGATTCATTGGCATGGAAAGTGTTATACATTGCCAAAGCAAACATAGACACTCTCTCTGACTCTCTTCCAGGGGGCTCAGATCATAGTATTTCCAGAAGACGGTATCCATGGGTTCAACTTCAGTCGTCTGTCCATCTCTGGTTACCTAGAGACCATCCCTGACCCACTGACTGAGGACTGGAACCCCTGTACACAACCTGACAGACACAATCACACTGAGGTATTCACACGCACATGCACACACACACCTTTACTTACCACCATCCATGTCTAATGTCATCAATTTTAATGTGTGTTCTGCCCTGTTCTCTCTCAGGTCCTCCAGAGTTTGAGCTGCATGGCTCGACGCCACCAACTGTACCTGGTGGCAAACATGCCTGACCTCCAGCCCTGCCCTCTGACCTCTCACCCCCACCTTGACCCCTCTCAAACTCCCTGCCCCCCTGATGGACGCTGGCAGTTCAACACTGATGTAGTCTTCAGGTTGGTGGTAAATGGGTTGTTTCTGTTTTAAACACGTTTCTTGATCCTGTGAGAAAATCATTTATTGTACAGGGAGCACTACAGGCATTCTAAACCTCCAGAGCTTCTCTTGGAATAGGGGAATTGATTTCCAAAAGCTTTTTAGTTACAGGAGGGTCTTGGAATTATGTTTTTGCTTTTCATCCTATGCGCACCCTATCAGCAACCATTCTCTATAGGACTTTATTTTATTTGCATAATAATTGTATTACTTTTACACAAGGATTTGGGTTATATAGATGAAAATACATTTAGTTTTCCCATTCACTGCAGGTCTGATGGTTCCCTGGCGGCTCGCTACCACAAACAAAACCTGTTTTTCGAGAAGGAATTCGATACCCCTGTTTCACGACCCTACTGTCAGACTACTGGAGAAGGTACACAAAGTCGCACAATGTTTCAATATGGATGCAAATGAATTCATCAAGTCTTAATGTTGGTCTTCATCTCTCTCAGGGTATCAGACAGATGATCTTCCCCACAGCCTGAATTAATCTGCTTCCTCTACTAACAGCGGTTCAGATCCAGAGAGCAGTCAGTCTGGGAGCTAACGTCACTCTGCTGGCGGCTAACCTCAGGCATGACAGCAAGGCTATGACGGGCAGCGGCATCTTCACCCCTAGTACTTCCCTCTATCACCACGCCTTCCACCACCCTGGGGAGCCAGAGGAGGGGAAGCTGCTAGTGTTGAGGATACCTGTACTGGACAGTGACTGGCTGGCAACACAGAAGCAGGCAAAGAGGCAGGGGGAGACAGGAGGAGAGGGTGAGGCAAAGGGGCAGGGAGAGACAGGAGGACAGGGTGAGGCAAAGGGGCAGATAGGAGAAGAGTGTGAGGCAAAGGGGCAGGGGGAGACAGGAGGACAGGGTGAGGCAAAGGGGCAGGGAGAGACAGGAGGAGAGGGTGAGGCAAAGGGGCAGGGAGAGACAGGAGGACAGGGTGAGGCAAAGGGGCAGGGAGAGACAGGAGGACAGGGTGAGGCAAAGGGGCAGGGAGAGACAGGAGGAGAGGGTGAGGCAAAGGGGCAGGGAGAGACAGGAGGACAGGGTGAGGCAAAGGGGCAGGGAGAGACAGGAGGACAGGGTGAGGCAAAGGGGCAGGGAGAGACAGGAGGGCAGGGTGAGGCAAAGGGGCAGGGAGAGACAGGAGGAGAGGGTGAGGCAAAGGGGCAGGGAGAGACAGGAGGACAGGGTGAGGCAAAGGGGCAGTGAGAGACAGGAGGACAGGGTGAGGCAAAGGGGCAGTGAGAGACAGGAGGAGAGGGTGAGGCAAAGGGGCAGGGAGAGACAGGAGGAGAGGGTGAGGCAAAGGGGCAGGGAGAGACAGGAGGACAGGGTGAGGCAAAGGGGCAGTGAGAGACAGGAGGACAGGGTGAGGCAAAGGGGCAGGGAGAGACAGGAGGACATGGTGAGGCAAAGGGGCAGAAAGAGACAGGCGGAGAGGGTGAGGCAAAGGGGCAGGGAGAGACAGGCGGAGAGGGTGAGGCAAAGGGGCACGGAGAGACAGGAGGACAGGGTGAGGCAAAGGGGCAGGGAGAGACAGGAGGACAGGGTGAGGCAAATGGGTAGGGAGAGACAGGAGGACAGGGTGAGGCAAAGGGGCAGGGAGAGACAGGAGGACAGGGTGAGGCAAAGGGGCAGGGAGAGACAGGAGGACAGGGTGAGGCAAAGGGGCAGGGAGAGACAGGAGGACAGGGTGAGGCAAAGGGGCAGGGAGAGACAGGAGGACAGGTTGAGGCAAAGGGGCAGGGAGAGACAGGAGGACAGGGTGAGGCAAAGGGGCAGGGAGAGACAGGAGGACAGGGTGAGGCAAAGGGGCAGGGAGAGACAGGAGGACAGGGTGAGGCAAAGAGGCAGGGAGAGACAGGAGGACAGGGTGAGGCAAAGAGGCAGGGAGAGACAGGAGGACAGGGTGAGGCAAAGGGGCAGGGAGAGACAGGAGGACAGGGTGAGGCAAAGGGGCAGGGAGAGACAGGAGGACAGGGTGAGGCAAAGAGGCAGGGAGAGACAGGAGGACAGGGTGAGGCAAAGGGGCAGGGAGAGGCAAAGGGGCAGGGAGAGACAGGAGGACAGGGTGAGGCAAAGGGGCAGGGAGAGACAGGAGGACAGGGTGAGGCAAAGGGGCAGGGAGAGACAGGAGGACAGGGTGAGGCAAAGGGGCAGGGAGAGACAGGAGGACAGGGTGAGGCACAGGGGCAGGGAGAGACAGGAGGACAGGGTGAGGCAAAGGGGCAGTGAGAGACAGGAGGACAGGGTGAGGCAAAGGGGCAGTGAGAGACAGGAGGACAGGGTGAGGCAAAGGGGCAGTGAGAGACAGGAGGACAGGGTGAGGCAAAGGGGCAGTGAGAGACAGGAGGACAGGGTGAGGCAAAGGGGCAGGGGGAGACAGGAGGACAGGGTGAGGCAAAGGGGCAGGGAGAGACAGGAGGACAGGGTGAGGCAAAGGGGCAGGGAGAGACAGGAGGACAGGGTGAGGCAGGAGGACAGGGTGAGGCAAAGGGGCAGGCAGGAGGACAGGGTGAGGCAAAGGGGCAGGGAGAGACAGGAGGACAGGGTGAGGCAAAGGGGCAGTGAGAGACAGGAGGACAGGGTGAGGCAAAGGGGCAGTGAGAGACAGGAGGACAGGGTGAGGCAAAGGGGCAGTGAGAGACAGGAGGACAGGGTGAGGCAAAGGGGCAGTGAGAGACAGGAGGACAGGGTGAGGCAAAGGGGCAGGGGAGACAGGAGGACAGGGTGAGGCAAAGGGGCAGGGGAGAGACAGGAGGACAGGGTGAGGCAAAGGGGCAGGGGAGAGACAGGAGGACAGGGTGAGGCAAAGGGGCAGGGAGAGACAGGAGGACAGGGTGAGGCAAAGGGGCAGATAGGAGAAGAGGGTGAGGCAAAGGGGCAGGGAGAGACAGGAGGACAGGGTGAGGCAAAGAGGCAGGGAGAGACAGGAGGACAGGGTGAGGCAAAGAGGCAGGGAGAGACAGGAGGACAGGGTGAGGCAAAGGGGCAGGGAGAGACAGGAGGACAGGGTGAGGCAAAGGGGCAGATAGGAGAAGAGGGTGAGGCAAAGGGGCAGGGAGAGACAGGAGGACAGGGTGAGGCAAAGGGGCAGGGAGAGACAGGAGGACAGGGTGAGGCAAAGGGGCAGGGAGAGACAGGAGGACAGGGTGAGGCAAAGAGGCAGGGAGAGACAGGAGGACAGGGTGAGGCAAAGGGGCAGGGAGAGACAGGAGGAGAAGGTGAGGCAAAGGGGCAGGGAGAGACAGGAGGACAGGGTGAGGCAAAGGGGCAGGGGGAGACAGGAGGAGAGGGTGGACCTCCCTCTGCCGCAGTTCCTTCCCTCTCTCCCACTCCCTCCCCCTTTCAATGACTTTATGGTGGTCGCCTTGCTGCTTGATTCAGAGGGCCAGCTGACTTTGTGTGACGGTCTGCTCTGCTGCCACCTGCAATACCAACGGTCCACACAGGGTGGCAATACGGAGCTCTATGCTCTAGGGGTGTTCACTGGCAATCACACGTTTGCGGGACGCTTCACCTTGCAGGTAGGGAGAAACATTTACATTACATGCATGCATTACAACCAGGGTTAGGGTCAATTCCATTTAAAATTCAGGAAGTACACACAGGGGAAGTTTGGAACGCGTTACGTTTACCCATCGTTGCTAGGTAGTGGCATGGTTGTAGATGGACCCGACCGGACGGAGAAGACCACAGATGACCATGACCACAGTGACCATGGAACACTCGGTGATGTCCGTTGGACTGGTGACCGCATGTCTCTACGGCAGGGTGTACGAACAGGACTAGGGTGCGTGTGTGTGTGAGTCTGCGAGAGAGAAAATAAAGTAAATCTATGTTCTCCAACCTCTTTGTTCTCTAGGAGACAGAACGCATCTCCTTCCTGAGCGGTAGGACGGTTGCGTGGTCCCCATGGTGTTTATACTTCTGTATTATTGTTTGTACAGATGAACGTGGTACCTTCAGGCGTTTGGAAATTGCTCCCAAGGATGAACCAGACTTGTGGAGGTCAATTTTTTAAAATGTGATTTCTTCTGATTTTCCCATGATTTCAAGCAGAGGCACTGAGTTTGAAGGTAGGCCTTGAAATACATCCACAGGTACACCTCCGATTGACTCAAATGATGTCAATTAGCCAATCAGAAGCTTCTAAAGCCATGACATCATTTTCTGGAATTGTCCAAGCTGTTTAAAGGCACAGTAAACATAGTGTATATAAACTTCTGACTTCAAATGTAGTTGAACCCATCATGACCGTTCCCTATAATATAGTTGAATACATCATGACCGTTCCCTATAATATAGTTGAATACATCATGACCGTTCCCTATAATATAGTTGAATACATCATGACCGTTCCCTATAATATAGTTGAATACATCATGACCGTTCCCTATAATATAGTTGAATCCATCATGACCGTTCCCTATAATATAGTTGAATCCATCATGACCGTTCCCTATAATATAGTTGAATCCATCATGACCGTTCCCTATAATATAGTTGAATACATCATGACCGTTCCCTATAATATAGTTGAATCCATCATGACCGTTCCCTATAATATAGTTGAATACATCATGACCGTTCCCTATAATATAGTTGAATACATCATGACCGTTCCCTATAATATAGTTGAACCCATCATGACCGTTCCCCATATATATATAGTTGAATCCATCATGACCGTTCCCTATAATATAGTTGAATACATCATGACCGTTCCCTATAATATAGTTGAATACATCATGACCGTTCCCTATAATATAGTTGAATCCATCATGACCGTTCCCTATAATATAGTTGAATACATCATGACCGTTCCCTATAATATAGTTGAATCCATCATGACCGTTCCCTATAATATAGTTGAATACATCATGACCGTTCCCTATAATATAGTTGAATACATCATGACCGTTCCCTATAATATAGTTGAACCCATCATGACCGTTCCCCATCATGACCGTTCCCTATAATATAGTTGAACCCCTCATGACCGTTCCCTATAATATAGTTGAACCCATCATGACCGTTCCCTATAATATAGTTGAACCCATCATGACCGTTCCCTATAATATAGTTGAACCCATCATGACCGTTCCCTATAATATAGTTGAATCCATCATGACCGTTCCCTATAATATAGTTGAATCCATCATGACCGTTCCCTATAATATAGTTGAATACATCATGACCGTTCCCTATAATATAGTTGAACCCATCATGACCGTTCCCTATAATATAGTTGAACCCATCATGACCGTTCCCTATAATATAGTTGAATCCATCATGACCGTTCCCTATAATATAGTTGAATCCATCATGACCGTTCCCTATAATATAGTTGAATCCATCATGACCGTTCCCTATAATATAGTTGAATCCATCATGACCGTTCCCTATAATATAGTTGAACCCATCATGACCGTTCCCTATAATATAGTTGAATACATCATGACCGTTCCCTATAATATAGTTGAACCCATCATGACCGTTCCCTATAATATAGTTGAATCCATCATGACCGTTCCCTATAATATAGTTGAACCCATCATGACCGTTCCCTATAATATAGTTGAATCCATCATGACCGTTCCCCATCATGACCGTTCCCTATAATATAGTTGAATACATCATGACCGTTCCCTATAATATAGTTGAATCCATCATGACCGTTCCCTATAATATAGTTGAACCCATCATGACCGTTCCCTATAATATAGTTGAATCCATCATGACCGTTCCCCATCATGACCCATCATGACCGTTCCCTATAATATAGTTGAACCCATCATGACCGTTCCCTATAATATAGTTGAATCCATCATGACCGTTCCCTATAATATAGTTGAACCCATCATGACCGTTCCCTATAATATAGTTGAACCCATCATGACCGTTCCCTATAATATAGTTGAACCCATCATGACCGTTCCCTATAATATAGTTGAATCCATCATGACCGTTCCCCATCATGACCGTTCCCTATAATATAGTTGAATCCATCATGACCGTTCCCTATAATATAGTTGAATCCATCATGACCGTTCCCTATAATATAGTTGAATCCATCATGACCGTTCCCTATAATATAGTTGAACCCATCATGACCGTCCCCTATAATATAGTTGAACCCATCATGACCGTTCCCTATAATATAGTTGAACCCATCATGACCGTTCCCCATCATGACCGTTCCCTATAATATAGTTGAATCCATCATGACCGTTCCCTATAATATAGTTGAACCCATCATGACCGTTCCCCATCATGACCGTTCCCTATAATATAGTTGAATACATCATGACCGTTCCCTATAATATAGTTGAATCCATCATGACCGTTCCCTATAATATAGTTGAACCCATCATGACCGTTCCCTATAATATAGTTGAATACATCATGACCGTTCCCTATAATATAGTTGAATCCATCATGACCGTTCCCTATAATATAGTTGAACCCATCATGACCGTTCCCTATAATATAGTTGAATACATCATGACCGTTCCCTATAATATAGTTGAATCCATCATGACCGTTCCCTATAATATAGTTGAACCCATCATGACCGTTCCCTATAATATAGTTGAACCCATCATGACCGTTCCCTATAATATAGTTGAATCCATCATGACCGTTCCCTATAATATAGTTGAATACATCATGACCGTTCCCTATAATATAGTTGAATACATCATGACCGTTCCCCATCATGACCGTTCCCTATAATATAGTTGAATCCATCATGACCGTTCCCTATAATATAGTTGAATCCATCATGACCGTTCCCTATAATATAGTTGAATACATCATGACCGTTCCCTATAATATAGTTGAACCCATCATGACCGTTCCCTATAATATAGTTGAACCCATCATGACCGTTCCCTATAATATAGTTGAACCCATCATGACCGTTCCCTATAATATAGTTGAACCCATCATGACCATTCCCTATAATATAGTTGAACCCATCATGACCGTTCCCTATAATATAGTTGAACCCATCATGACCGTTCCCTATAATATAGTTGAATCCATCATGACCGTTCCCCATCATGACCGTTCCCTATAATATAGTTGAATACATCATGACCGTTCCCTATAATATAGTTGAATCCATCATGACCGTTCCCTATAATATAGTTGAATACATCATGACCGTTCCCTATAATATAGTTGAACCCATCATGACCGTTCCCTATAATATAGTTGAACCCATCATGACCGTTCCCTATAATATAGTTGAATCCATCATGACCGTTCCCTATAATATAGTTGAACCCATCATGACCGTTCCCTATAATATAGTTGAACCCATCATGACCGTTCCCTATAATATAGTTGAACCCATCATGACCGTTCCCTATAATATAGTTGAATCCATCATGACCGTTCCCCATCATGACCGTTCCCTATAATATAGTTGAATCCATCATGACCGTTCCCTATAATATAGTTGAATCCATCATGACCGTTCCCTATAATATAGTTGAACCCATCATGACCGTTCCCCATCATGACCGTTCCCTATAATATAGTTGAATCCATCATGACCGTTCCCTATAATATAGTTGAATCCATCATGACCGTTCCCTATAATATAGTTGAACCCATCATGACCGTTCCCTATAATATAGTTGAATCCATCATGACCGTTCCCTATAATATAGTTGAATCCATCATGACCGTTCCCTATAATATAGTTGAATCCATCATGACCGTTCCCTATAATATAGTTGAACCCATCATGACCGTTCCCTATAATATAGTTGAATCCATCATGACCGTTCCCTATACTATAGTTGAATCCATCATGACCGTTCCCTATAATATAGTTGAATCCATCATGACCGTTCCCTATAATATAGTTGAATCCATCATGACCGTTCCCTATAATATAGTTGAATCCATCATGACCGTTCCCCATCATGACCGTTCCCTATAATATAGTTGAACCCATCATGACCGTTCCCTATAATATAGTTGAACCCATCATGACCGTTCCCCATCATGACCGTTCCCTATAATATAGTTGAATACATCATGACCGTTCCCTATAATATAGTTGAATACATCATGACCGTTCCCTATAATATAGTTGAACCCATCATGACCGTTCCCTATAATATAGTTGAATACATCATGACCGTTCCCTATAATATAGTTGAATACATCATGACCGTTCCCCATCATGACCGTTCCCTATAATATAGTTGAATACATCATGACCGTTCCCTATAATATAGTTGAATCCATCATGACCGTTCCCTATAATATAGTTGAACCCATCATGACCGTTCCCTATAATATAGTTGAATCCATCATGACCGTTCCCTATAATATAGTTGAATACATCATGACCGTTCCCTATAATATAGTTGAATACATCATGACCGTTCCCCATCATGACCGTTCCCTATAATATAGTTGAATACATCATGACCGTTCCCTATAATATAGTTGAATCCATCATGACCGTTCCCTATAATATAGTTGAATCCATCATGACCGTTCCCTATAATATAGTTGAACCCATCATGACCGTTCCCTATAATATAGTTGAACCCATCATGACCGTTCCCCATCATGACCGTTCCCTATAATATAGTTGAATCCATCATGACCGTTCCCTATAATATAGTTGAATCCATCATGACCGTTCCCTATAATATAGTTGAATCCATCATGACCGTTCCCTATAATATAGTTGAATCCATCATGACCGTTCCCTATAATATAGTTGAATCCATCATGACCGTTCCCTATAATATAGTTGAACCCATCATGACCGTTCCCTATAATATAGTTGAATACATCATGACCGTTCCCTATAATATAGTTGAATCCATCATGACCGTTCCCTATAATATAGTTGAATCCATCATGACCGTTCCCCATCATGACCGTTCCCTATAATATAGTTGAATCCATCATGACCGTTCCCCATCATGACCGTTCCCTATAATATAGTTGAACCCATCATGACCGTTCCCTATAATATAGTTGAATCCATCATGACCGTTCCCTATAATATAGTTGAATCCATCATGACCGTTCCCTATAATATAGTTGAACCCATCATGACCGTTCCCCATCATGACCGTTCCCTATAATATAGTTGAACCCATCATGACCGTTCCCTATAATATAGTTGAATCCATCATGACCGTTCCCTATAATATAGTTGAATCCATCATGACCGTTCCCTATAATATAGTTGAATACATCATGACCGTTCCCTATAATATAGTTGAACCCATCATGACCGTTCCCTATAATATAGTTGAACCCATCATGACCGTTCCCTATAATATAGTTGAACCCATCATGACCGTTCCCCATCATGACCGTTCCCTATAATATAGTTGAATCCATCATGACCGTTCCCTATAATATAGTTGAACCCATCATGACCGTTCCCCATCATGACCGTTCCCTATAATATAGTTGAATACATCATGACCGTTCCCTATAATATAGTTGAATCCATCATGACCGTTCCCTATAATATAGTTGAACCCATCATGACCGTTCCCTATAATATAGTTGAATACATCATGACCGTTCCCTATAATATAGTTGAATCCATCATGACCGTTCCCTATAATATAGTTGAACCCATCATGACCGTTCCCTATAATATAGTTGAATACATCATGACCGTTCCCTATAATATAGTTGAATCCATCATGACCGTTCCCTATAATATAGTTGAACCCATCATGACCGTTCCCTATAATATAGTTGAACCCATCATGACCGTTCCCTATAATATAGTTGAATCCATCATGACCGTTCCCTATAATATAGTTGAATACATCATGACCGTTCCCCATCATGACCGTTCCCTATAATATAGTTGAATACATCATGACCGTTCCCTATAATATAGTTGAATCCATCATGACCGTTCCCTATAATAGTTGAATACATCATGACCGTTCCCTATAATATAGTTGAACCCATCATGACCGTTCCCTATAATATAGTTGAACCCATCATGACCGTTCCCTATAATATAGTTGAACCCATCATGACCGTTCCCTATAATATAGTTGAACCCATCATGACCATTCCCTATAATATAGTTGAACCCATCATGACCGTTCCCTATAATATAGTTGAACCCATCATGACCGTTCCCTATAATATAGTTGAACCCATCATGACCGTTCCCTATAATATAGTTGAACCCATCATGACCGTTCCCTATAATATAGTTGAACCCATCATGACCGTTCCCTATAATATAGTTGAATCCATCATGACCGTTCCCTATAATATAGTTGAACCCATCATGACCGTTCCCTATAATATAGTTGAATCCATCATGACCGTTCCCTATAATATAGTTGAATCCATCATGACCGTTCCCTATAATATAGTTGAATACATCATGACCGTTCCCTATAATATAGTTGAATACATCATGACCGTTCCCTATAATATAGTTGAATCCATCATGACCGTTCCCTATAATATAGTTGAATACATCATGACCGTTCCCTATAATATAGTTGAATCCATCATGACCGTTCCCTATAATATAGTTGAATCCATCATGACCGTTCCCCATCATGACCGTTCCCTAGAATATAGTTGAATCCATCATGACCGTTCCCTATAATATAGTTGAATACATCATGACCGTTCCCTATAATATAGTTGAATACATCATGACCGTTCCCTATAATATAGTTGAATACATCATGACCGTTCCCTATAATATAGTTGAATACATCATGACCGTTCCCTATAATATAGTTGAATCCATCATGACCGTTCCCTATAATATAGTTGAATCCATCATGACCGTTCCCTATAATATAGTTGAATCCATCATGACCGTTCCCTATAATATAGTTGAATCCATCATGACCGTTCCCTATAATATAGTTGAATCCATCATGACCGTTCCCTATAATATAGTTGAATACATCATGACCGTTCCCCATCATGACCGTTCCCTATAATATAGTTGAATACATCATGACCGTTCCCTATAATATAGTTGAACCCATCATGACCGTTCCCTATAATATAGTTGAATACATAATGCCACCTAGTGCTCTACATGACACCCTTGGTCCTGAAGTGTGCACTACTAAAAGCATTGGCTTGGTTTAGGCATTTCCTTACAAATTGTTGAAGGAAAGTGAACAAGTGCACACAAGAAGATATTAGGACACACCCTCTATTCCATATGTAGTGCATACATGTGCTTCATCTATTCCCACCATCATTTGGAGAACTCAAATTAATCAATCATTGTTTTATTCGTTATCAGTCATTAAGAACATTGCACCAAATGTAGTCTTTAGACTTCTCTCCCCTGGAAAAGGCAACATTTCACACATGCACACGTTTCCTTTCACAGGTAGTGCAGAAACATTCAGGGTGTGAAGTGTTAAGACTGACGGTACCTTAGTGACTGAGGCCTTACTAACTCCTCTCCTGGAGGAATCGACTCTATGAATCAGACAGTAGTAACTAGTATTATAACTCTTCTGTGAGATTCAGTGACTCGATTCAGTATTGACGCCGCATTAGGTGAACAGTGATAAGTTCTGTCTCTGTTTGTCCATTATAATAAATTAAACTTAACTAGAATAAAACTAGTCTGGGTACTAGTCTGTTTAGCTATCATTCCACTCCTGTCATGCTAAACAGCTTTGGTATATGAATAAAATAATACAAGTAGTGGAATATTCACTAAACACACTGGTGCCCAGGCTAGAACAGACTGGTACCCAGGCTAGAAGAAAACCCCTAAAGGAAGAGATCTGGAGATACAGAAATTAGAGATGTAAAGTCTGTTGGTCCGTTTGGCTAGGATTGTCCCTCTGCTCTCTCCATACGTACAGCCCCAGCCCTTTCATTGTCATAGGGCAGATGTTTGGTAGCAAGAACCAATCCTAGAGGACTGGAGCTACCCACCCTTGCCTCCCAGTCCAGAAGACGACAGTCCTCATTTTACTTTAGTATTAAACCTCTTCTTGGTAAGGGACGAGAGGACAGAATGTAGTGGAGTGAGTGGTTCAGAGAGTGGAGTCCTAAAATCCTGCCAAAGAGGAGGTGGTATATCCAAGGTAGGCGTGTCTTCAGTAGGTCTCAGAATCAGAGTCGTTAAACTCGTTATCGTCGTCGGGGGAAACGCAGAGTAGGCGGTCCTGCCTGCAGTAGGAGGTGTGGTCAGTCCTTAGAGGGGGAGGGGACTCAAATGCTACTCCTTTTGATTGGTGATTGGAGTAGTGATTGACAGATTGAAGCGTTGCCATCGTGACACGAGGGGAAGCAGGAAGCGTTGCTATGGAGACCAGGGGAGAGGCGGGCAGCATGGAGTTAAGAATGAGAGCGAGACAGTCGGCTACATCTCTGTTAGGTGCACAGGACAGGGCTGGAGTATAACCTAGGGGGAGAGAGAGAGAGAGAGGGTGTGTGTGAATGTGTGTGCAGGGCAGGCCCCCCATTAGGCAGCAGATTGACGAGGGCTTCATTTTCCAAGGTAAACTGACCAATACACACCAACAACATAACACCACACATAATTCTGCCCCAAAACAATGAAAACTTCCCATCCAGTGGGATATGGGCTATTAAAGGGAGTGCTGATGCAGGGCCATGATAAGTGCCCACTTTGCCAAAGGCAGGGGCGCAAAATATGTATCTTGCCCATGCCCATCGAGTGGTGCAGGAGACGCTGCGCCAACAATGCTCTGTCAATGTCATCTAACATATCATGCAGGCAGGTCCAGCGTTTCCCAACCCTCTCCTCGGCCCCCCAGACGTTTCACATCTTTGTTTTAACCCTAAACTGGCACACCGCATTCAATTAGTCAAAGGCTTGATGATTAGATGAATAAATTCATCAGGTTTTCCAGTTAAAAATGTGAAATGTCTGGAGTGGCCTGAAGAGAGTGTTGGGAGACCCAGTGGCCTTTTCTGGAGCCTACAGGCAGACCAAATGTATGACAATGTCATGAGCAACTTTTTAGGCCTACATATGTGTTTCCAAATCAATAGCTATTCATGAAAATTAGCGATTTCAAATTTTTAGCTCTATTCATCAATTTCTAAGCTGACCATGGCTGAGAAGAAAATAAACTGCATTTTCCAATATAATGCGATGCTTGATAAAGTTGGAACAGTTTCCTTTCGATAATAACGTTTTGTTTCTCAAAATCATTGTCACGTACAATGAATAAAAATACAAATCTAAAATTCAACTAATGCGAGATCACCAGCCTCTGCCATATGTATGGACATTGATACACCGTGAGCTATTGGCGGCTAAAGATTGCTTATAGGCCAATGCAACAGTGCTGTAGGCCTATAACTTTCATTGCCAACTAAGTAAAAATACATAAAGCTGACAAATAAAAACATTAATAAATATCCGGATGAAAATGCAGGTTCTTTCAATCGCATTCAACTCTCTACTCTGCCTGTCTGCCTCCCTTTCTATCGGTCTTGATTTGAGCATTTGCTAATAAAGTGCAACATTGTATAGAATCAAATCAACTGAGTCTGTCCCAAAGGGGTCACTGTAGCGAACTTGCAACAACTAGCTGGGCCCTAAGAGTTTCTTGCGCCAGTGAGCTTGGGATGGACACAGCTGTTTTTGGGCAAAGGAAAAGTTCAGTTATTTTATGATGTTTCCACTGTATATGTGGGATCCTCCGAGCGTGACATTTTGCTCTTTCATACAGAGGCTTGGTGATTATCGAGGGGGAGAGTGTTGGACATTTTTTTTGTATATATTGGAGACCGATTTTCATGCAAATATGCTCAAATTTACGTAGGCAAAAGAAATGAGCCCACTACATAATAATTTCCATCAAATTTACTTTAAAAAAAAGACTGACCGTGCACACACCTTTTGCGGTTAAATTCCCATGTACCGAATAAAACATTAGAAAGTTAAATGGATTTCCATCATATTTTTGACTCTACTGATGGTTTACTCACAAAGCATGTTGTGTTATGTACAGTGTGTCCACTCTGGTATTGGCACGTGCGCTCTAGCCAACAGCTCACGGTCACAGTGCGGGTATATCCTACATGATGAGATTAGACACAATGCGGGTATAGCCTACACGATGAGATTAGACACAATGCGGGTATATCCTACACGATGAGATTAGACACAGTGCGGGTATAGCCTACACGATGAGATTAGACACAGTGCGGGTATATCCTACACGATGAGATTAGACACAATGCGGGTATATCCTACACGATGAGATTAGACACAGTGCGGGTATATCCTACACGATGAGATTAGACACAGTGCGGGTATAGCCTACATGATGAGATTAGACACAGTGTGGGTATAGCCTACATGATGAGATTAGACACAGTGTGGGTATAGCCTACACGATGAGATTAGACACAGTGTGGGTATAGCCTACACGATGAGATTAGACACAGTGCGGGTATAGCCTACACGATGAGATTAGACACAGTGCGGGTATAGCCTACACGATGAGATTAGACACAGTGCGGGTATAGCCTACACGATGAGATTAGACACAGTGTGGGTATAGCCTACACGATGAGATTAGACACAGTGCGGGTATAGCCTACACGATGAGATTAGACACAGTGCGGGTATAGCCTACACGATGAGATTAGACACAGTGCGGGTATAGCCTACACGATGAGATTAGACACAGTGCGGGTATATCCTACACGATGAGATTAGACACAGTGCGGGTATATCCTACACGATGAGATTAGACACAGTGTGGGTATAGCCTACATGATGAGATTAGACACAGTGTGGGTATAGCCTACACGATGAGATTAGACACAGTGTGGGTATATCCTACATGATGAGATTATTATAGACAAAAGAGCTAAATTATTTTTATTTGTCAAATGGGAGCCAAGCAATGCAAAAAAAAAATGCATCGATGATCATGTCAACAGAATAAGACCCTTAATATTTATTGAAAAGGAGGGTCAAACTCATCACCTTGCACTTTCACCAGCCTATGTGGGAGGACCAGACAACCTGTCATCGCGTGACTTCAAGTTTACATCGATATGATGGGTTATTATAGCAATATTTGTGCCTAGAGTTACCGCCGATATTTCTCACATAATTCATTTTACCGACACAAAAAGATCCCACCTTGTCGAGGGCATTTTGTTTTGTCGACATTTGCAAAGTTTACTGACATATTTTCTATTTCCATCGGGCCGGTCATGTCATTTCTTTTATCCAAGATGTACTTTACGCGCATAAAAAGGTTGGCTGGAAACATGATTTGTGAGGAACTATTATTGTTCACAATGGATAAAAAATAAAAAGGCTTGACTTACTGTGGTGGTGATTTACAGCTGAATTTGGGCAACCACCAAATTCACATAAAGGTGAGTTATAGATCTGTCATTCTTCACTGAAAGCAAGTCTAAGAAGCGGTAGATATTTTCTGTGTGTGCTATTTCTATGCTTCCCACTCTTAAATTTAGTTTTTGCATCTAACTTTCGGTTTTCTACACCAGCTTCAAACAGCTGAAAATACTTATTTTTGGTTATGAAAAACATATTTCACAGCAGTTTAGCTGGTACAATGATTCTTGTTTTGTCACAAACAGAAATTAGGCGAACTATTTGAATTTTAGCAACAAGGAAACAGCAGAGAATTTCTGCATAGTGCAGCTTTAAGACTAAAGATCTGACATCCCCAAATGGGCACTTTCCTGCAGCAGGCCAGGTAGGGTCAGTTCAGAAAACGTGGGACATCAAATAAACTGGGACAGCTTAATCTGATGTTTATTTCTTGTTCTGAAAATCAAAAAACTATTGTTACTAAGCCCTTGCAGAGAAATCACATTACTTCATTGGTGTGACAGAGGGTGGCAGAGCAATCTTCAAACAGGGAGCTCACCCTCAAAGCACATAGATAAGTGACATAGCCTTTTTCCCTGTTTCGATGTTAAAGCTATAAAACTGTCATAAATAATCCACTGTGTAAAAATTGTGATGTATGTGCATTCTATGTACTGGTGCATCAAAATAAAATAAGTTGCCAGTCTAATGTTTATATTTTGTACATTTCTGAAATCCTCAAGATGTTTCCTAATCACACAAAATTGAATTATCATTGGGGTACAATTAGGACTGTCCCAGTTTATCTAACCTGCTGTCCTAGTTTATCAAATGCAAACTGAAAATATGGTTTTGGTTCAGCGTACACAAATGGGTGTGTCATGCAGTCTGTAAATATGATAGACATTTGTCATTTTTGTGTGATTAGGAAACATCTTGAGGATTTCAGAAATGTATCACGTGTTGGGCTAATATGTTGGATAGATGTTAAAACAGATTACAGGAGAGGGAAATGCAAAAAGTGTCCCACGTATTTCCAATTCCCCCCTATTATGCCTGCTCAGGCATGCGCAATCATTTTTCGGGAGACAGGTGAGTACATTCTGGAGATACTCACCTATATCTTCGCTACACACCCCTCCCCTTCCTCGTCTCAACATTTCACATTTTTATTAAAGAAATTCAATTTCAGATCCTTGTCACCAACAGCTGCAACTCAATCAACTAGGTCTATTGCCACACCTTTCCAACTAGGCATAGGCTCCCCCGCTGGAGATTTGAAACAATACACAGCAATTTTGTTAAAGAAGCTAATGATCATCATGCTCTCTGGTGAAGTATTTTATTTATTTATGTATAGACAAGTAATTATATCATTTTGGCAAATGTATAAAAATGTACTTTAGGGGAAGTTTAGCAGTAGTTAAACAGCAAAAAGTATTAGTCTTAAGTCTTTATCAGGTATCAGGACTATAAAGCCAATGCAACTGCATGTTTTACAAATGGTAAGCTACCACGGATGGGCATTCATAAATGTGCATTGCGGGCCGACACTGAAGGCCAGGGTTCCCCAACTGCCGGTCCGGGCCCGAATTTGACCCGCGGGGGATTTTATTTGGCCTCCCAAGTTTTCTGAGCATTTTTTATTTTGGAAATCTGTTCCAAAGTATAACACATAAGAGAGAGATATGTGATCATTAACACATGTAAGCAAAGTGTCACCCTCCCAGTGGACTACGATGGGACGGCTGCCCGCTGCCAGGGTTTCCTGTTGCAGTTGGAGTTATACCTGGGAACCTTCCACCCGGCTCCTTCGAGCCGTGAGATGGTATCCGCCCTCGTCTCATGCCTCTCGGGGAAAGCCCAGGAGTGGGCCAATGCCGTGTGGGTGGAAGGAGATGTGGTACTGCACCACTTTGAGGAGTTCACCTGTAGTATCTGGGCAGTCTTCAACCACCCGCTCGGGGGCAGAGTGGCGGGTGAATGTCTTTTCCACCTACGGCAGGGGACGAGGAGCGCACAGGAGTTCGCTTTGGACTTTCAGTCCCTAGCCTCTGGAGCGGGATGGAAGGACAGGGCCCTGATCGACCACTATCGCTGCAGTTTGCGCGAGGATGTCCGTCGAGAATTGGCCTGCAGGGACACCACCCTCACCTTCGACCAGCTGGTGGACCTGTCCATTCGGCTGGATAACCTGCTGGCTACCCGCGGACGTCCAGATCGGGGTCTGTTGGTTCCATCCCCCAACACCACCGCTCCGATGCCCATGGAGTTGGGAGGTGCTGCGCTATGGGAGACCGGAGGAGGTTCCGTCTCGTGCACCATCTGTGGCCGCAGAGGTCACAATGCAGGTCGGTGCAAGGTTGGTTCCTCTGGGGGTCGAGACAGCAGGCAGGGCACTCTGGCGTCACCCCAGGTGAGAAGGCACCCTCCGTTGCACACGTTTTTGTTAGTTAGTTTTCCCCGCATTCCCAGCATAAAGCGCTCGTCGATTCAGGGGCGGCAGGGAATTTTATTGACAGATCATTGCCCATAGTTTAGGGATACCCATCGTTCCTGTGGATATGCCCTTCCCAGTTCACGCCTTAGAGAGTCGACCATTAGGGTCAGGGTTGATTAGGGAGGCCACCGCTCCTCTGGGCATGGTGACGCAGGGGGTTCACACGGAGAGAATCAGTCTCTTTCTCATTGACTCTCCTGCGTTACCCGTGGTGCTAGGCCTACCCTGGTTAGCTTGTCATGACCCCACTGTTCCATGGCAACGGAGGGCTCTCACGGGGTGGTCGTGAGAGTCCTCAGGGAGGTGTTTAGGGGTTTCTGTAGGTGCAACTACGGTGGAAAGTCCAGACCAGGTCTCCACCATTCGCATTTCCCCCGAATATGCCGATTTGGCTCTTGCCTTCTCCAAAAAGAAGGAGACTTAATTACCACCCCATCGACGGGGGGGGGATTGTGCGATAAATCTCCTGGTAGACACTGCACTTCCCAGGAGTCACGTGTATCCTCTGTCATAAGCGGAGACGGTGGCTATGGAAACATATGTCTCCGAATCCCTGCGTCAGGGGTACATTCGGTCCTCCATTTCCCCCGCCTCCTCGAGTTTATTTTTTGTGAAAAAGAGGGGGTCTGCGCCCGTTAATTGACTATTGAGACCTAAACCAGATCACTGTGAGGTACAGTTACCCGCTATCTCTTATCACCACGGCGATTGAGTCAATGCACGGGGCGCGCTTCTTCACCAAACGAGATCTCAGGAGCGCTTACAACCTGGTGCGTATCCGGGAGGGAGACGAGCAGAAGACAGCGTTCAGTACGACCTCAGGTCATTACGAGTACCTCGTCATGCCATACAGGTTGATGAATGCTCCATCAGTCTTCAGAGCCTTTGTAGACAAGATTTTCAGGGACCTGCACGGGCAGGGTGTAGTGGTGTATATTGATCACATTCTGATATACTCCGCTACACTCGCCGAGCATGTGTCCCTGGTACGAAAGGTGCTTGGTCGACTGGAGCATGACCTGTATGCTGAGAAATATCTGTTCTTCAAACAGTGGGTACCACATTTCCAGCCCATGGGTGGAGATGGAGAGTGACCGCATATCAGCCGTGCGTAATTGGCAGACTCTCACCACGGTAAAGGAGGTGCAGCGGTTTCTAGGGCTTGCCAATTACTACCAGAGGTTTATCCAGGGTTTTTGGTCAGGTAGCGTCTCCCATTACCTCACTGCGGACAGGGCCTTTGGTCACCTGAGGGCTTTGTTTAACTCGGCTCCCGTGCTGGCCCATCCGGATCCCTCTTTGGCATTCATAGTGGAGGTAGACGTGTCCAAGGCTGGGATAGGAGCCGTGCTCTCTCAGCGCTCGGGTACACCACTGAAGCTCCGCCCCTGTGCCTTCTTCTTGAGGAAGCTCAGCCCGGCGGAGCGAAACTATGGCGTGGGGGACCGGGAGCTGTTGGCTGTTGTCAAGGCTTTGAAGGCGTGGAGTCATTGGCTTGAGGGGGCTAAACACCATTTTCCCATCTGGACTGGCCACCGCAATCTGGAGTACATCCGGGCGGTGAGGAGACTGAACCCTCGCCAGGCAAGGTGGGCCATGTTTTTCACCTGTTTTGTTTTCACCCTTTCTTACAGACCAGGTTCCCAGAATGTGAAGGCAGACGCACTGTCCCGGCTGTATGACACAGAGGAGCGGCCCATGGATCCCACCCCCATACTACCGGCTTCCTGCCTTGTGGCACCTGTAGTGTGGGAGCTGGACGCGGACATTGAGCGGGCGTCACGTGCAGAGCCCGCTCCCCTCCAGTGTCCCGCTGGGCGTCTGTACGTTCCGTCTGCTGTCCATGACCGGCTGATCTATAGGGTACACACGTTACCCTCCTCTGGTCATCCAGGCATCGGTTGGACGGTGCGCTGTCTGAGTGGGAAGTACTGGTGGCCCACTTTGGCTAAGGACATGAGGGTTTATGTTTCCTCCTGCTCGGTGTGCGCCCAGTGTAAGGCTCCTAGGCACCTGCCCGGAGGTAAGCTACACCCCTTACCCATTCCATAGCAGCCATGGTCACACCTGTCGATCGATTTCCTGACCGATCTCCCCCATCACAGGGAAACACCACGATCCTGGTTGTTGTGGATTGTTTCTCTAAGTCCTGCAGTTTCCTCCCGCTGCCCGGCCTACGGCCCTACAGACTGCGGAGGCCTTGTATACACACACGAGTAAACCAGGATGTGGGTAGGTTTCTGAGGTCTTATTGCCAGGACCGGCCGGGGGAGTGGGCAGCGTTCGTGCCCTGGGCAGAGATGACCCAGAACTCACTCCTCCACTAACCTCTCCCCCTTCCAGTGCGTACTAGGGTATTGGCGACTGAGGCTCATGCGGTGGAAGACTGGTTCCGACGCGCGGAGGAAACATGGGACGCCGCCCATGTTCACCTTCAGCAAGCTGTGCTGCGCCAGAAACCCGGCGCAGACCGTCACCGCAGTGAGGCGGACTGGGTCTGGCTCTCGACCCGAAACCTGCCCCTCCGCCTACCCTGCCAGAAGCTGGGTCCGCAGTTTGTGGGGCCATTTAAAGTCCTGAGGAGACTGAACGAGGTGAGTTACAGGTTATAGCTTCCCCCGAATACCATATTAACCCCTCGTTCCATGCGTCTCTCCTAAGGCCGGTGGTGGCTGGCCCGCTCCAGGAGTCTGAGGTGCGGGAGGTTCCTCCCCGGTGTACTCCGTTCGTTACATACTGGATTCGAGGCGTCGGGCGAGGGGCCTTCAGTACCTCGTGGACTGGGAGGGGTATGGTCCGGAGGAGAGATGCTGGGTTCCAGTGGAGGACGTGTTGGACCCTTCAACGCTGCAGGAGTTCCACCGTCTCCATCCGGATCGCCCTGCGCCTAGCCCTCCAGGTCGTCCCCGAGGCCGGTGTCGGCGCACTGCTGGAGCAGCGCATCAAGGGTGGGGTACTGTCATGACTTCTACCGAAGTCGGTTCCTCTCCTTGTTCGGGCGGTGTTCGGCGGTCGACGTCACCAGTCTTCTAGCCATTGCCGATCCATTTTTTTATTTTACATTTGTTTTGTCTTCCCACACACCTGTGTGTTCCCTCATTACGTGTTGTGTATTTAACCCTCTGTTCCCCCCATGTCTTTGTGTGGTATTGTTTGTTTGTAAGTGCTTGTGCACATGTTGACTGGTGCGCATCGGGTTTTGTAACCGAGTTGTTATTTCTTGATGCCGTTGGTTTTGGAATTAAACTGCTCCATCTATTACCTAGTTCTGCTCTCCTGCGTCTGACTTCCCTGCCACCAGTTACACACCCCTTACACAAGGTTTGAAATTGTGTCTAATAAAATCTGTTTGTGCTTCTTGCGGTCAATTTACAGTTTACAAATAAATCGTAATTATGGGCCGCGGCTGAATCTAGTTGATGAACCCTTCTGTAGGTTATAGCCTAGGCTACCATTCTACTCTGCAGGGATAAGAGGAGGGTTGCAATTTTTTGGTGTCTCGCCTTTCGCAGCATACTGGCCAGGACCGGGCCTGTGTATGCTTGCGTGTCAGTATGTGTGCTTGTAGAGTTTGAGGGTGTGTGTGTGACAGTATTATGATACTGACCGTTCTCATCCACCGCTAGAACACTGGCTCCTTTCCCCAGCAGCTCCTGAACTACTACGGTCAGACCATTCCTAGCTGCTACATGGAGGGGCCTGAGGCCGAGAGAGAGAGAGGAGAAAGAGGGAGAGACAGACACACACCTGCAGAGTGAAGTCATACTAGCCTAATAACATGCTAACTAATAACACTGTATGTTGGGTTGTGGTGTGTTCCATTTCCGAAAATCATTTGGGGTACGTACGTCTGTAGAGAAGTGTTGGTGCAGTTGATAAAGTTTCTGTCTGATATCTTCTCTAGTATCAACAACGCACTGGTCTCATGGCCCTGATGGTGAGAGAGAGAGGGATAGAGAGAGGGTAAAACATTTACCAAACAGTCATTTGATTAACCATATATGGTGCATGTGTGAGTATTACCTTGCTACAGGCCAGGTGAAGAGCTGTGTTCTTGTTAGTATCCTGTAGTGTGAGGTCTGCCTTAGCACTGCTCACCAACACCTCTATATGAGAGAGAGAGACACCAGAATAGGTAAGGTGTGAGATAGGTAGTAGGGAAGGAGAGGAGAAGCGTAGAGAGTGTGTACTGACCCACAGCGTTGGTCTGTCCGTTGTGCGCTGCCATCATCAGCGGCGTGGTCCGTGTGTGTGTGTCGGAGGTGTTCGCCTGAGCTCCGTGACTCAACAACAAGGACACACACTCCACGTGGTCTGAGAATGCTGCCGCATGGAGGGGAGACCTACAAAGGGTGACAGCAGTCACTGTTACACACACTACCTCACGTTCTGCGAGTCTGTGTAGGGGCGGACCTCCCAACATGCCCCAAAAAAACTCAGTCAGGTCTCGACTTAGAGGGGCTCGTGCCCATAGGCTGACATCCAGGGGGCCCACATTGATTTGATTTACTCTCACTAAGATATCATATTAACATGGTCATGGCAAAATTCATGGCAACATTTGGAAAATTGCAGGAAATTTGCTTTAAACTGCAAAAATGTCTCAACCCTATGGCAAAATGTGTAGTTTCATGAAATTAACTATAAAACTGCTACATTTTCTCTGCCCCATTGCAAAATTTGTAGAATTGCATGAAATTTGTTCAATCTTCTCTGCGCCCCATGGAAAAACAACAAGAGGGTGGGGTTCACCGACAAGAGGGGGGGGGGGGGCACTAATATGTTT
Organism: Oncorhynchus nerka; assembly: GCF_034236695.1. Taxonomy (NCBI): domain Eukaryota; kingdom Metazoa; phylum Chordata; class Actinopteri; order Salmoniformes; family Salmonidae; genus Oncorhynchus; species Oncorhynchus nerka. The sequence continues at coordinate 77,078,342 of NC_088399.1, forward strand.
TGCCCGTTAGGTACAACATTTCACTTAGGGGCCCCAAAAGACTAGGGCTGTGTATGTGTGTGTGTTTAATAATTTGTGTGTAATTAAAACACTACTGGACAGTTTATTAGGTACACCATCCTATTCACAAACATGGATCGCTCCTACAGACAGTGAGTCACATGGCCTTGGCTTACTATATAAAGCAGGCAGACAGGCATCCAGTTACTCTTCTCTGTAAACGATAGACACTGTCGTACATGAAAAGCCTAGGAGGGCGGCTGTTTCTGAGGTACTGGATCCGGTGTGCCTAGCACCGGTCATACCACGCTCATAGTCGCTTCAGTCACTTGTTTTGCCCAATTCTAAATGGAACGCCCTCCTAGGCTTTTCATGTACGACAGTGTCTATCGTTTACAGAGAAGAGTGCAACAAACAAAAAACATCCAGTCAGCGGCAGTCCTGTGGGTGAAAACAGCTCGTTGATGAGAGAGGTCGAAGGAAAATGGCAAGAATCATGCAAGCTAACAGGCGGGCCACAAACTGACAAATAACAGTGCAGTTCAACAGTGGTGTGCTGAACGGCATCTCGGAACAAACTATTTGTCGATCCTTGTCACGGATGGACTATTGCAGCAGACGACCACACTGGGTTCCACTCCTATCAGCTAAAAACATGAAGAAGCAACTTCAGTTGGCACACAATCATCAACACTGGACAATTGAGGACTGGAAAAACGTTGCCTGGTCCGGCGAATCCTGGGCCCTGTTGCGTGACGCTGATGGCAAAGTTAGGATTTGTCCATGGACCCATCCTGCCTAATACAGGCTGGTGGCGGTGGTGTAATGGTGTGGGGAATGTTTTCCTGGCACACGTTAGGTCCCTTGATACCAATAACTGAGCAAGGAAAGTTTCCGACAACTTGTAGAATCCATGCCCAAAGAAGTTAGACTGTTCTGGGGGCAAAGGTGGGTCCGAGCCAGTATTAGATGGGTGTACCTAATAAACGGTCCAGTGAGTGTATATATATGTGTGTAATAATGTGTCTCACCTGCCCTTGGTGTCTGTAGTGTTGACTATAGCAGAACCCAGAGAGTTGATCAACATCTCAGCGACTCCCTCGTTGTCATTCATACTGAAACAAGCAGAGAAGAAACACTTTCTTTCTCCTTCGGGGGTAGATCATCTTTAAAATTGCAGGTAGATTGAGGCTTCTATCAATGTCATTGTCTGCATCATTTCCAATCACACTTTTACACTCATTTAATATTTTATTTACATCCCGATGTAACACAAATGACACCTTTTTAGTGATCATATATTTATTTAGGTGGTCATAGACATACTAGGACCTGTGAATCTCAGCACACGAGTGACTGACTGGGTTCGAACCCTCAATACTGTGTTAGCACCCTGCGCTTAAGCCTAGGCATTAGTTGTGAGAGTTGAGGCTTACACGGCACAGTGCAGAGGGCTGAAGTGGTTTCCCTGTGTCTTCTTGAACATTTCCTGTTCCAACAACAACTCTACACACCCATCATAACCTGGAGCGAGAGAGACAGAGAAACAGTCAAAAGTATATCACCGTATTGTCTACATATAATTCTAGTTTATCATTCATTCAGATCAGTTAACCAACATTAATCTGATGATTCTCTAACGCTGTGTTTACCATTGTAGCAGGCCCAGTGCAGCGGTGTGTATCCGTGGTTGTCGGTAAGAAGTGTGTGAGTGTGCAAGGCATTAGCAGCCTGAAGTAGTGCTCCCAGCACCCCGGTGTGTCCGCAAGCTGCTGCCAGGTGTAGCGGAGAGCGCCCTGCCCGGTCACATACACACACACTCGCCCCACGCTGCAACAATGCCTCAACACACTCCTCATGACCCGACACCGCCTAAAGAAACAAAACAGATCATTAAAAGTGTGTGTTCTTGTGTCTGAGTTTGTATGTGTGGTGTGTACGGTGTACAGTGCATTCAGAAAGTATTCCGTTTTTTCACTTTGTCATTATGGGGTAGTGTGTAGATTGATATGGGGGAAAAAACGATTTAATCCATTTTAGAATGAGGCTGTAACATAACTAAATGTGGAAAACGTCAAGGGGTCTGAATAATTTACAAATGCACTGTATGTGTATATGGTGTGTGTGTGTGTGTGTGTGTGTTTTTGCATTTGTGCTTGTGTATGTGAATATATAGTGTGTGTGTGTGTGACTGTATAGGGACTAGGGAGTTTGTGTGTCTCACCCCGCGGTGTAGTGCAGTCCTGCCCCAGTGGTCTTTAGCCTCTACGTCAGCTCCTCTACTCAGTAGAGAATACACACTCTCTGTGTGTCCGCTCAGTACCGCCAGCATCAGAGGGGTCCTACACACACAATCAATATATTTACCAATCACTCAATCAATCCATCATTGATTAATCAGGCAAATCTAAAAGTAGCTAGCTCACACAGTCAATACATTAGTCTCTCACACACACTTACTGTCCGTTGGCGTCTTGTACATCTACAGAGTTGTGTGTGTCTGTGTTGTTGATGAGAAGACGGAGACAGTCAGAGTGGCCGTTCATCGCTGGAGGAGGAGACACACACTCAGGGTTAGGGAAAAAGATGGGTATGCAATGTGTGTGTGTGTAGTCATTGTGTGCCTGCTGGCTCTCATATACATATAATACCTGCAACATGTAAGGCTGTCCTCTTCAGCGTGTAATCCTTGGTGTGTGTGTGAGCTCCGTGGTGCAGTAAAAGTGACACACACTCCTGGTGGCCCCTGGAGCAGGCTAGGGAGAGCGGGGTCCGGCCCTCAGGGGTCCGAATGTCCACCTCCAACAGACCAGCAGCCAACACCTCCAACACGCCACAGTGACCATGGTACGCCTGGAGAACACACACCAATCAATAAAAATCTATATATTTATCACAGTGACCATGGTACGCCTGGGGAACACACACCAATCAATACAAATCTATATATTAATCACAGTGCTTCCCAAACTTCCTTGCATTGTGCCCCACGTAAAGCATTTCGGTTTTTCTATTAACCTACAGACTAACTGGCAGCGGAGTGTGTGTGTGACTCACCGCGAGGTGAAGGGGGCTGATGAGGGCGTGGCTATCAGAGTCACTCAGGATGTCTGTACCAGATGTCTCCATCAGCTGAGCGAGAGAGAGAGAGAGAGCGAGAATGCCTTCGTTATTATTCTCTAAAAAGCTAGAACATTAGAACAAGCAGCAGAGGGTACTCCTCTCCCGTGTCATCACTAATGTTGTCCAGCTACTTACCACATCTAGAGGAGTCTCCCTGGATATCTGAAAAACAAGAAGACAGAATGTCAAACTCAGTCACTACTTGTAGTGGGAAGTAGGTAATGGTGTCCGGGTAGGTCATGTACGAGCAGGATGTACTAACCAGTTCAAGGCAGAGTGTGTGTCCGTATGCCGATGCATAGTGGACTGGGTTGTAGCCCTGTCGGTCTCTGATCCCTGGGTTGGCATCGCTCCTCAACAGGTACTCTACACACCTGACACACACACACACACACACACACACACACACACACACACAGAGGGTCAGACAGGACAGACAAGACGGACAGGACAGACAACTACTACTACTACTACTACTACTAACTTTCCCTCTGTGCCAGCAGCAGCGTAGTGTAGAGGAGAACAGCCCCTCTCATCCAGCTCGTTGACTCCAGCACCAGACCCCACCAGGGCAAACACACACTGAGATTTACTGTTACAACAGGCATAGTGAAGAGGAGTCCTAGAGAGAAGAGTGTTACTGTCACAACAGGCATGGAGTCCATTTGCTTTTGTTTAAGAAATGTTTTGCAACAGAATCGAAATAATGAATACACCCCTGGAGAGAAGAGAAAGAACAATACTTCATCATCTTTGCATAGAATGAAAAAAATGTCTTTATGCAGGCATGTACGCACACAAACACACAAAGGCTGAACGTAAAGCTGAACCACTGACCTTCCAAACCTGTCCTTTCTGTTGAAATCTGCTCCTGTATTCAACAGCAGATTCAAACACTCCAGGTTCCTGATGGAGAGAGGGAGACCGAGAGAGAAAGAGAGAGAAAATGTATTGTACAGTAGAAAATTGGATAGAACAACTAACTGCAGAAAGGACTTAAAAATCCAAGAGCAAAGGACAGAGAGACACAGGAAAAAGGGGAGGGTTTAAAGAGTTGTTGTTTCACCCTCCTGCAGCTGCAGCATGTAGACAAGTCCTTCCAAAGTGGTCAGGAGTGTCTATGTGGAAGTCTGAGGAGAGCAGTTTCCTGCAGCAGTCAGAGAAGCCACTGAGAGCTGCCAGATGGAGGGGGAACATGCCATGGACGCCACGCCTGTAACAAACATCACGTCAGCGGTGCTTAGCCAGGTGTGTGTCACAGTGATAGTCTCCAACTCCGTCTAGTGAGTGAGTGTAGACTTAGTGGAGTTGTCTCCATGTGTGATAAGTCTGTCTGTGTGTATACACACAGTACCAATCAAACGTTTGGACACGCCTACTCATTTAAGGGTTTTTCTTTATTTGTACTATTTTCTACATGGTAGAATAATAGCGAAGACATCAAAACTAAGAAATAACACATATGGTAGTAACCCAAAAAAGTGTTAAACAAATATATATTTTATATTTGAGATTCTTCAAAGTAGCCACCCTTTGCCTTGATGACAACTTTGTCACCTGGAATGATTTCAATTTACAGGTGTGCCTTGTTAAAAGTTCATTTGTGGAATTTCTTTCCTTCTTAATGCATTTGAGCCAATCAGTTGTGTTGTGACAAGGTAGGGGTAGTATACAGAAGCCATCCCTCCTTGGTAAAAGACCAAGTCCATATTATGGCAAGAACAGCTCAAATAAGAAAAGAGAAATGACAGTCAATCATTACATTAAGACATGAAGGTCAGTCAATAAGGAACATTTCAAGAACTTTTGAAGTTTATTCAAGTGCAGTCGCAAAAACAATCAAGCACTATGATTTAACTGGCTATCATGGGGACCACCACAGGAATGGAAGACCCATCGTTAACTGTAAGTTCATTAGAGTTACCAGCCTCAGAACGTGTAGCCCAAATAAATGCTTGAAAGAGTTCAAGTAACAGACACATCTCAACATCAACTGTTCAAAGGAGACCGTGTGAATCAGGCCTTCATGGTTGAATTGATGCAAAGAAACCACTACTGAAGGACACCAATAATAAGAAGAGACTTGCTTGAGCCAAGAAACACGACCAATGGACATTAGACCGGTGGAAATCTGTCCTTTGGTTTGATGAGTCCAAATTTGAGATTTTTGGTTCCAACTGCTGTGTCTTTGTGAGACGCAGAGTAGGTGAACGGATGATCTCCGCATGTGTGGTTCCCACCTTGAAGCATAGAGGAGGTGGTGTGATGGTGCTTTGCTGGTGACACTGTCTGTGATTTATTTAGAATTCAAGGCACATAATCAGCATGGTTACCACAGCATTCAGCAGCGATATGCCATCCAATCTGATTTGCACTTAGTGGAACTATGATTTGTTTTTCAACAGGACAATGACTCAACACACCTCCAGGCTGTGTATGGGATATTTGACCAAGGAGAGAGGTCCAAGAAGGAGAGTGGTGGAGTGCTGCATCAGATGACCTGGCTTCCACTATCACCAAACCTCAAACCAATTGAGATGGTTTGGGATGAGTTGGACTGCAGAGTGAAGGAAAAGCAGCCAACAAGTGCTCAGTATATATGGAAACTCCTTCAAGACTGTTGGAAAAGCATTCCAGGTGTAGCTGGTTGAGAGAATGCCAAGAGTGTGCAAAGTTGTCATCAAAGCAAAGGGTGGCCAATACATTTTGATTTGTTAAACAGTTTTTTGGTTACTACATTATTCCATATGTGTGTTTCATAGTTTTGATGTCTTCACTATTATTTTACAATGTAGAAAATAGTAAAAATAAAGAAAAACCCTGGAATGAGTAAGTGTGTCCAAACTTTTGACTGGTTTTGTATATATATATACTACCATTCAAAGGTTTGGGGTCACAGAAATGTCCTTGTTATTGAAAGAAAAGCACATTTTTTGTAAATTGAAATAACATGAAATTGATCAGAAATACAGTGTAGACATTGTTAATGTTGTTAATAACTATTGTAGCTGGAAACTGCTGATTTTTAATGGAATATCTACATAGGTGTACAGAGGCCCATTATCAGCAACCATCACTCCTGTGATGCAATTATGTTAGCACAGCTAAAAACTGTTGTTCTGATTAAAAAAAGCAATAAAACCTTCTTTAGACTAGTTGAGTATCTGGAGCATCAGCATTTATGGGTTCGATTACAGGCTCAAAATGGCCAGAAACAAAAGACTTTCTTCTGAAACTCGTCAGTCTATTCTTGTTCTGAGAAATGAAGGCGAGAAATTGCCAAGAAACTGAAGATCTCATAAAACGCTGTGTACTACTCCCTACACAGAACAGCACAACCTGGTTCTAACCATTAACAATGTCTACACTGTATTTCTCTCATCAATTTGATGTTACTTTAATGGACAAAAAAAAGGAGCTTTTCTTTCAAAAACAAGGACATTTCTAAGTGACCCCAAACTTCTGTATGGTAGTATGTATCCATCTATCTATCGATATACAGTGCATTCGGAAAGTATTCAGACCCCTTACCTTTTAACGTTACAGCATTATTCTAAAAAAGAAGTTTTTATCTCAAACTACACACAAAGCAAAAACAGGTTTTTAGAAATATTTGCAAATGTATTAAAAATAAAAAACAGAAATGCCTTATTTACACAAGTATTCAGACCCTTTGCTATGAGACTCAAAATTGACCTCAGGTGCATCCGGTTTCCATTGATCATCCTTCAGATGTTTCTACAACTTGATTGGAGTCCACCTGCAGTAAATTCAATTGATTGAATTTGGAAAGGCATACACCTGTCTATATAAGGTCCCACAGTTGACAGTGCATTTCAGAGCAAAATCCAAGCCACAAGGTCAAAGGAATTGTCCGTAGAGCTCTGAGACAGGATTGTGTCGAGGCACAGATCTAAGGAAAGGCACCAAAAAAATATCTGCAGCTTTGAAGGTCCCCAAGAACAGTGGCCTCCATCATTCTTAAATATAAGAAGTTTGGAACCACTAAGACTCTTTCTAGAGCTGGACTGAGCAATCGGGGAAGAAGGGCCTTGGTCAGGGAGGTGACCAAGAACCTGATGGTCACTCTGACAGAGCTCCAGAGTCACTCTGTGGAGATGGGAGAACCTTCCAGAAGGACAACCATCTCTGCAGCACTCCACCAATCTGGCCTTTAAAGTAGAGTGGCCAGACTGAAACCACTCCTCAGTAAAAAAGGCACATGACAGCCCTCTTGGAGTTTGCCAAAAGGTGCCGAAAGGACTCGAAGACCACGAGAAACAAGATTATCTGGTCTGATGAAACTAAGATTGAACTCTTTGGCCTAAATGCCAAGCGTCTAGAGGAATCCTGGCACCATCCCTACGGTGAAGCATGGTGGTGGCAGCATCATGTGGGGATGTTTTTCAGCAGCAGGGACTGGGAGACTAGTCAGGATCAAAGGAAAAGTTAATGGCGCAAAGTACAGAGATCCTTCATGAAAACTTGCTCCAGAGCCCTCAGACTAGGGCGAAGGTTCACCTTTCAACAGGACAACGACCCTAAGCACTCAGCCAAGACAACGCAGGAGTGGCTTCAGGACAAGTCTCTAAATGTCCTTGAGTGGCCCAGCCAGCGCCTGGACTTGTACTTGATCGAACATCTCTGGAGACCTGAAAATAGCTGTGCAGCGACGCTCCCCATCCAACCTGACAGAGCTTAAGAGGATCTGCAGAGAGGAATGGGAGAAACTCCCCAAATACAGGTGTGCCAAGCTTGTAGCGTCATACCCAAGAAGACTCGAGGCTGTAATCTCTGTCAAAGGTGCTTCTAAAATGTATTGAGTAAAGGTTCTGAATACTTACGTAAATGGTGATATCATTTTTTTTGTTATTTGCTGAAATGTCTAAAAATCTGTTTTTGCATTGTCATTGTGGGGTATTGTGTGTAGTTTGATGAGGGAAAAAAACTTTAATCCATTTTAGAATAAGGCTGTGCCGTAACAAAATGTGGAAAAAGTCAAGGTGTCTGAACACTTTCTGAATGCACTGTATATACACTAAACACAAATATAAACACAGCATGCAACTATGTTAATGAGTTGCTGTTCACAGAAGGAAATCAGTCAATTGCAATAAATGTATTAGGCCCTAATATATGGATTTCACATGACTGGGCAGGGGTGCAGTCATGCGTGGGCCTGGGAGGGCATTGGCTCACCCACTTGGGAGCTAGGCCCACCGACTGGAGAGCCAGGCCCAGCCAATCCTAATTCGTTTTTCTCCCACAAAAAGGTCTGTATTACAGACAGAAATACTCAGTTTCATCAGTTGTCCAGGTGGCTGGTCTCAAGACAATCTCGCAGGTGAAGAAGCCGGATGTGGAGTTCCTGGGCTGGCGTGGTTACACTTGGTCTGCGGTTGTGAGTCCGGTTGGATATACTGCCAAATTCTCTAAAACGACGTTGAAGGCGGCTTATGGTAGAGAAATTCACATTCAATTCTCTGGCAACAGTTCTGGTGGTTATTCCTGTAGTCAGCATGCCAATTGTACGCTCCTTCTAAACCGGAGACATCTGTGGCATTGTGTTGTGTAACAAAACGTAACATTTTAAAGTGCAGTTGTGTAATGATCATGCTGTTTAAACCTTCCTACAATTGAGGAGTAGAAAAACATTGCCTGTTCCGATGAATCCCGTTTCCTGATGAATCATGCTGACAGGCAGAGTGAGAATTTGGCTTAAGTAGCATGAGTCCATGGACCCATGTTGCCTGGTGTCAACAGTACAGGCTGGTGGTGGTGTAATGGTGGGGAATATTTTCCTGGCACACGTTAGGTCCCTTGATACCAACTGAGCAATGTTTGAACACCACATAGTATCTGAACATTGTTGCTGACTAGGCTCATCCTTTCATAGCTACAAGGAGGTCCGACACAATAATAGATGGGTGTACCTAATAAACTGACCACTGAGTGTATTTGTGTGTGTCTTACTTGGCGGTGTTGGCTCCGTGTGTGAGCAGAGTGTTAATCAGTAACTGGTGTCCGTAGCGAGCAGCGATGTGAAGAGGAGAGTTCCCATTCTTATCCTCACAGTCCACCTCCGCACCTGCACAGACAGACAAAGAGCAAATAGTAGGGTGTTTGAAATATTAATAGACCAATAGCAGTGTGTGTGTGGTGTTTTGGGGCGGGCCTCACCGTTTTGAATGACAGCCTGAGAACGAGAGAACCTTCCATGGACCGCTGCCATGTGGAGAGGGGTCTTCCCATCCTTACTCTGGAGTGGGAAAAGAGAGAAAGAAAGCAAGACATTTCATTCTGTTTGTCAGAAGAGTTGTGATGTTCAGGACTGGGTGATGTTCCCTGTGTTATAAACCTCCCTATTCAGATCAGGACTGGGTGATGTTCCCTGTGTTATAAACCTCCCTATTCAGATCAGGACTGGGTGATGTTCCCTGTGTCACCCCCCCCCCCACCCCCCACCCTACAGCCCTGAGCAACTTCAGCTCTTCTCTCACCCCCCACCCTACAGCCCTGAGCAACTTCAGCTCTTCTCTCACCCCCCACCCTACAGCACTGAGCAACTTCAGCTCTTCTCTCACCCCCCACCCTACAGCCCTGAGCAACTTCAGCTCTTCTCTCACCCCCCACCCTGAAGCACTGAGCAACTTCAGCTCTTCTCTCACCCCCCCACCCTACAGCACTGAGCAACTTCAGCTCTTCTCTCCCCCCTCACCCTACAGCACTGAGCAACTTCAGCTCTTCTCTCACCCCCTCCACCCTACAGCCCTGAGCAACTTCAGCTCTTCTCTCACCCCCCCCACCCTACAGCACTGAGCAACTTCAGCTCTTCTCTCAGCCCCCCACCCTACAGCCCTGAGCAACTTCAGCTCTTCTCAGCCCCCCACCCTACAGCCCTGATCAACTTCAGCTCTCTCTCTCAGCCCCCCCCACCCTACAGCCCTGATCAACTTCAGCTCTTCTCTCACCCCCCACCCCCACAGCAACTTCAGCTCTTCTCTCACCCCCCACCCTAGAGCCATGAGCAACTTCAGCTCTTCTCTCACCCCCCACATCCCTGAGCAACTTCAGCTCTTCTCTCACCCCCCCCACCCTACAGCCCTGAGCAACTTCAGCTCTTCTCACACCCTCCCACCCTACCGCCCTGAGCAATTTCAGCTCTTCTCTCACACCCCACACCATATGTCCCACTACTACCCTGTTGGCCTAGGAGAAGTGTGTGTGTGTACCCTGATGTTGACGTTAGCTCCGTTCCCAAGCAGTAGTTCCAGACACAGCGCCCCCTGGCGGGAACAGGCTGAGAAGTGCAGCGCAGACAGACCCCTCTCATTCACCTGTTAGAGAGAGATAAAGTTACAATATACACACCAACACACGTACACCAACACACACACACACACAGATGTGTACCTGGTTGATGGAAGCTCCAGCCTCTATGAGTTCGTTGACCACCACATCCTGGCCATTATAACTGGCCATATGGAGAGCAGAGTTACCATAAATATTACCCTGGTTTATCTAGAGAGATGGAGGGAGAAGGCGGGGAGAGAGAGAGGGAGAGTGCGGGGAGAGAGGGCGAGGGGGAGAAAGCACGGTGAGAGGGAGCGGGGAGAGGGGGGAGCGGGGAGAGGGGGAGTGCAGGGACAGAGATAGAGCGGGACGAGAGCGAGAGAGAGGAGAGAGAGCGGGCGGGAGAGAGAGCGAGAGCGGGAGAGAGAGCGAGGGCGGAGAGAGAGAGCGAGGACGGAGGGAGAGCGAAGGCGGGGGGAGAGAGAGAGCGAGGGGGGAGAGAGAGAGCGAAGGCGATGGGGAGAGAGAGCGCGAAGGCGGGGGAGAGAGCGCGAAGGCGGGGGGAGAGAGAGCGCGCGAAGGCGGGGGGGAGAGAGCGCGAAGGCGGGGGAGAGAGAGCGCGAAGGCGGGGGAGAGAGAGCGCGAAGGCGGGGGGAGAGAGCGCGAAGGCGGGGGGGAGAGAGAGCGCGAAGGCGGGGGGAGAGAGCGCGAAGGCGGGGGGAGAGAGCGCGAAGGCGGGGGAGAGAGAGCGAAGGCGGGGGAGAGAGAGCGAAGCGGGGGAGAGAGAGCGAAGGCGGGGGGAGAGAGAGCGCGAAGGCGGGGAGAGAGAGCGCGAAGGCGGGGGGGAGAGAGCGCGAAGGCGGGGGGGAGAGAGCGCGAAGGCGGGGAGAGAGCGAGAAGGCGGGGGGAGAGAGAGAGGCGGGCGGGGGGGAGAGAGAGCGAAGGCGGGGGGAGAGAGCGCGAAGGCGGGGGAAGAGAGAGCGCGAAGGCGGGGGAAGAGAGAGAGCGAAGGGTGGGGGGAGAGAGAGCGAAGGCGGGGAGAGAGAGCGAAGGCGGGGGAGAGAGCGAAGGCGGGGGAAGAGAGAGAGCGAAGGCGGGGGAGAGAGAGCGAAGGCGGGGGGAGAGAGAGAGCGAAAGGCGGGGGGGAGAGAGAGCGAAAAGGCGGGGGAGAGAGAGCGAAAGGCGGGGAGAGAGAGAGCGAAAGGCGGGGAGAGAGAGAGCGAAGGCGAGAGAGAGCAAAGGCGGAGGGAGAGAGCGAGGGCGCAGGGAGAGCGAGGGGCGGAGGGGAGAGCGAGGGCGCAGGGAGAGAGCGAGGCGCAGGGAGAGAGCGAGGGCGGAGGGAGAGAGCGAGGCGGAGGGAGAGAGAGCGGAGGGAGAGAGAGAGAGCGGCGGGGAGAGAGCGAGGGCGCAGGGGAGAGCGAGGGCGCAGGGGGAGAGCGAGGCGCAGGGAGAGAGCGAGGGCGCAGGGAGAGAGCGAGGGCGGAGGGAGAGAGCGAGGGCGGAGGGAGAGAGCGAGGGCGGAGGGAGAGAGCGAGGGCGGAGGGAGAGAGCGAGGCGGAGGGAGAGAGCGAGGCGCAGGGAGAGAGCGAGGCGCAGGGAGAGAGCGAGGGCGGAGGGAGAGAGCGAGGGCGGAGGGAGAGAGCGAGGGCGCAGGGAGAGAGCGAGGGCGCAGGGGAGAGAGCGAGGGCGGAGGGAGAGAGCGAGGGCGCAGGGGAGAGCGAGGGCGGAGGGAGAGAGCGAGGCGGAGGGAGAGAGCGAGGGCGCAGGGAGAGAGCGAGGCGCAGGGGAGAGCGAGGCGGAGGGAGAGAGCGAGGGCGGAGGGAGAGAGCGAGGGCGGAGGGAGAGAGCGAGGGCGCAGGGAGAGAGCGAGGGCGGAGGGAGAGAGCGAAGGCGGAGGGAGAGAGCGAGGGCGGATGGAGAGAGCGAGGGCGGGGGGAGAGAGCGAAGGCGGGGGGAGAGAGCGAGGGCGGGGGGAGAGGGAGAGAGAGAGAAACAGTTAGTTTCTGTATCTCAATAGACTTCTTTCTTTGCTATTAGGAGAGGATGAAATCAAATGATGTGTGTGTACCTGTACCCCCAGCAGGTATTGAATGATGTGTGTGTACCTGTACCCCCAGCAGGTATTGAATGATGTGTGTGTACCTGTACCCCCAGCAAGTATTGAATGATGTGTGTGTACCTGTACCCCCAGCAGGTATTGAATGATATGTGTGTACCTGTACCCCCAGCAGGTATTGAATGATGTGTGTGTACCTGTACCCCCAGCAGGTATTGAATGATGTGTGTACCTGTACCCCCAGCAGGTATTGAATGATATGTGTGTACCTGTACCCCCAGCAGGTATTGAATGATGTGTGTGTACCTGTACCCCCAGCAGGTATTGAATGATGTGTGTGTACCTGTACCCCCAGCAGGTATTGAATGATGTGTGTGTACCTGTACCCCCAGCAGGTATTGAATGATGTGTGTGTACCTGTACCCCCAGCAGGTATTGAATGATATGTGTGTACCTGTACCCCCAGCAGGTATTGAATGATGTGTGTACCTGTACCCCCAGCAGGTATTGAATGATGTGTGTACCTGTACCCCCAGCAGGTATTGAATGATATGTGTGTACCTGTACCCCCAGCAGGTATTGAATGATATGTGTGTACCTGTACCCCCAGCCCCAGCAGGTATTGAATGATATGTGTGTACCTGTACCCCCAGCCCCAGCAGGTATTGAATGATATGTGTGTACCTGTACCCCCAGCAGGTATTGAATGATATGTGTGTACCTGTACCCCCAGCAGGTATTGAATGATGTGTGTGTACCTGTACCCCCAGCAGGTATTGAATGATATGTGTGTACCTGTACCCCCAGCCCCAGCAGGTATTGAATGATATGTGTGTACCTGTACCCCCAGCAGGTATTGAATGATATGTGTGTACCTGTACCCCCAGCAGGTATTGAATGATGTGTGTGTACCTGTACCCCCAGCAGGTATTGAATGATGTGTGTGTACCTGTACCCCCAGCCCCAGCAGGTATTGGACAGTGGTAGTCATCCCACTAGAGGCAGCGGCATGTAGAGGAGTATAAGAGTTCTTATCTTTACAGTCCATCTCTGCTCCACTAGACACCAACAACCTCACCACCTCCATATGACCTGGAGGGAGGGAGATGTAGAGGAGGAAATGGAGGGAGAGAGGGAGGAAAGAGAGCGGGTAAGAGTACATTTTGTTAGCATACCATTTCGTTAGCATACCATTTCATACCATTTTGTTAGCATACCATTTCATACCATTTTGTTAGCATACCTTTTTGTTTCTAGAAAAAATCTAATCATCATTCTAATCCCTCTATAATGTATAGCTCTGAGTGGGGGTGTCTTACCCATGTAGGCAGCCCAGTGGATGGCTCGCCTGTCTTTCTTATCAAAGGCGTCGATGTTAGCTCCTCTGGAGAGAAGCAGCTTCACCATCTGACACACACACACACACACAAACAAACACATACACACCACACACACGTGAAGTCATACTAGCCTCATGAAATGGCAACTAATACATCTGTGAATGTGTGTGTGTTACCTCCAGGTGTCCGCTGAAGGCAGCATGGTGCAGGGCTGTGCGTCCACCCCGGTCCGACACATTGACGTTGCTAAGCAATGGGACGAGGGCCTCGGCAACGCGGATAGCCTTGTTGTTGGCAGCAACATGGAGAGGAGTCTGCCAGTTCTTATCCCGCGCGTTCACATCAGCACTGTGTTTTATCAACATACACACTGCATCCTACACACACACACACACACACACACACACACACACACACACACACACACACACACACACAGAGAGAGAGAAAGCGCATTGACATAATCACTGTCAACAAGACTGATGCAGCATGAGAAAGAGCATTGATGAAGGTGTGTGTGTGGTGTGAGTGACAGTCTGTTACCTCGCTGCAGGAGGCGACAGCTCGGTGAAGAGGAGTTAACCACTTATTGTCTTTAGCATTTACTCTGGCTCCTAAAAAACACAGGGAGAGAAAAGGTTAAGGGTTAACCTTCCTCTGACAGAGAGTGGGTGGGGACCCACGAGTTACTAGGGGAAACGCCCATGGTCCTTTGAGAGTCCCATGTGTGTAAGGGGTTAAAATAGACCATCACATCACGTGATCCTGTTCCATCACAACACACACAGGGAAACAACCTCCACATCTCTCTCCCTATCATTTCCTCTACACGAATGGGTGATGCCAACATTGGCTGCTGTGACCAAATTCTCAATCTAAGTCTTCAATTTAATAGGCTTTTTAGGTATCTTAGTTTTATCAGGTATAACAGGCAGACAGGTATAACAAACAGGCAGACAGGTATAACAATCAGGCAGACAGGTATAACAATCAGGCAGACAGGTATAACAATCAGGCAGACAGGTATAACAATCAGGCAGACAGGTATAACAAACAGGCAGACAGGTATAACAAACAGGCAGACTGGATCATCATCCAAATGCTCTCTAGCAAACTTCAGACGAGCCTGGACATGTACTGGCTTAAGCAGGGGGACACGTCTGGCACTGCAGGATTTGAGTGCCTGGCGGCGTAGTGTGTTACTGATGGTAGGCTTTGTTACTTTGGTCCCAGCTCTCTGCAGGTCGTTCACTAGGTCCCCCCGTGTGGTTCTGGGATTTTTGCTCACTGTTCTTGTGATCATTTTGACCCCACGGGGTGAGATCTTGCGTGGAGCCCCAGATCGAGGGAGATTATCAGTGGTCTTGTATGTCTTCCATTTCCTAATAATTTATTTGTATGTCTTCCCAGCCTGGTGCAGGTCTACAATCATTTTTAAAATCCTACAATGTGATTTTCTGGATTTTTTTTCTCATTTTGTCTGTCATAGTTGAAGTGTACCTATGATGAAAATTACAGGCCTCATCTTTTTAAGTGGGAGAACTTGCACAATTGGTGGCTGACTAAATATTTTTTGCCCCACTGTACAACAGGCAGACAGGTACAGTATAACAGGTACAGTATAACATGCAGACAGGTACAGTATAACAGGTACAGTATTTATTTTAGCTTTATTTTACTAGGCAAGTCAGTTAAGAACAAATTCTTATTTTCAATGACGGCCTAGGAACAGTGGGTTAACTGCCTGTTCAGGGGCAGAACGACAGATTTGTACCTTGTCAGCTCGGGGATTTGAACTTGCAACCTTTCGGTTACTAGTCCAACGCTCTAACCACTAGGCTACCCTGCCGCCCCAGGCAGACAAGTATAACAGGCAGACAGGTACAGGTATAACATGTACAGTATAACAGGCAAACAGGTACAGTATAACAGACAGACAGGTACAGTATAACAGGTAGACAGGTACAGTATAACAGGTACAGTCTAACAGGCAGAAAGGTACAGTATAACAGGCAGACATGTACAGTCTAACAGGCAGACAGGTACAGTATAACAGGTACAGTATAACAGGCAGACAGGTACAGTATAACAGGCACAGTATAACAGGCAGACATGTACAGTGTAACAGGCAGACAGGTACAGGTATAACAGGCAGACAGGTACAGGTATAACAGGCAGACAGGTACAGGTATAACAGGCAGACAGGTACAGGTATAACAGGCAGACAGGTACAGGTATAACAGGCAGACAGGTACAGGTATAACAGGCAGACAGGTACAGGTATAACAGGCAGACAGGTATAACAGGCAGACATGTACAGTGTAACAGGCAGACATGTACAGGTATAACAGGCAGACAGGTACAGGTATAACAGGCAGACAGGTACAGGTATAACAGGCAGACAGGTACAGTATAACAGGCAGACAGGTACAGTATAACAGGCAGACAGGTACAGTATAACAGGCAGACAGGTACAGGTATAACAGGCAGACAGGTACAGTATAACAGGCAGACAGGTACAGTATAAAAGGCAGACAGGTACAGTATAACAGGCAGACATGTACAGTGTAACAGGCAGACAGGTACAGGTATAACAGGCAGACAGGTACAGTATAACAGGCAGACAGGTACAGTCTAACAGGTACAGTCTAACAGGCAGACAGGTACAGTATAACAGGCAGACAGGTACAGTATAACAGGTACAGTATAACAGGTACAGTATAACAGGCAGACAGGTACAGTATAACAGGCAGACAGGTACAGTATAACAGGTAGACAGGTACAGTATAACAGGCAGACAGGTGCAGTCTAACAGGCAGACAGGTACAGTCTAACAGGTACAGTATAACAGGCAGACAGGTACAGTCTAACAGGTACAGTATAACAGGCAGACAGGTACAGTCTAACAGGTACAGTATAACAGGCAGACAGGTACAGTATAACAGGCAGACAGGTACAGTATAACAGGCAGACAGGTACAGTCTAACAGGTACAGTATAACAGGCAGACAGGTACAGGCAGACAGGTACAGTATAACAGGCAGACAGGTACAGTATAACAGGCAGACATGTACAGTGTAACAGGCAGACAGGTACAGTATAACAGGTACAGTATAACAGGCAGACAGGTACAGTATAACAGGCAGACAGGTACAGTATAACAGGTAGACAGGTACAGTATAACAGGCAGACAGGTACAGTATAACAGTATAACAGGTACAGGTATAACAGGTACAGGTACAACAGGCAGACAGGTACAGTATAACAGGCAGACAGGTACAGTATAACAGGCAGACAGGTACAGTATAACAGGCAGACAGGTACAGTATAACAGGCAGGGCAGGTACAGTATAACAGGCAGACAGGTACAGTATAACAGGTAGACAGGTACAGTATAACAGCCAGACAGGTACAGTATAACAGCATAACAGGTACAGTATAACAGGCAGACAGGTACAGGTATAACAGGTACAGGTACAACAGGCAGACAGGTACAGTCTAACAGGCAGACAGGTACAGTCTAACAGGCACAGTCTAACAGGCACAGTCTAACAGGCAGACAGGTACAGTATAACAGGCAGACAGGTACAGTATAACAGGCAGACAGGTACAACAGGCAGACAGGTACAGTCTAACAGGCAGACAGGTACAGTCTAACAGGCAGACAGGTACAGTCTAACAGGCAGACAGGTACAGTCTAACAGGCAGACAGGTACAGTATAACAGGTACAGTATAACAGGCAGACAGGTACAACAGGCAGACAGGTACAGTCTAACAGGCAGACAGGTACAGTCTAACAGGCAGACAGGTACAGTATAACAGGTACAGTATAACAGGCAGACAGGTACAACAGGCAGACAGGTACAGTCTAACAGGCAGACAGGTACAGTCTAACAGGCAGACAGGTACAGTATAACAGGTACAGTATAACAGGCAGACAGGTACAGTATAACAGGTACAGTATAACAGGCAGACAGGTACAGTCTAACAGGTACAGTCTAACAGGCAGACAGGTACAGTCTAACAGGTACAGTCTAACAGGCAGACAGGTACAGTCTAACAGGCAGACAGGTACAGTCTAACAGGCAGACAGGTACAGTCTAACAGGCAGACAGGTACAGTCTAACAGGCAGACAGGTACAGTCTAACAGGTACAGTATAACAGGCACAGTCTAACAGGCAGACAGGTAGTCTAACAGGTACAGTATAACAGGCAGACAGGTACAGTATAACAGGCAGACAGGTACAGTATAACAGGCAGACAGGTACAGTATAACAGGTACAGTATAACAGGCAGACAGGTACAGTGTAACAGGCAGACAGGTACAGGTATAACAGGCAGACAGGTACAGGTATAACAGGCAGACAGGTACAGGTATAACAGGCAGACAGGTACAGGTATAACAGGCAGACAGGTACAGGTATAACAGGCAGACAGGTACAGGTATAACAGGCAGACAGGTACAGGTATAACAGGCAGACAGGTACAGGTATAACAGGCAGACAGGTATAACAGGCAGACATGTACAGTGTAACAGGCAGACAGGTACAGGTATAACAGGCAGACAGGTACAGGTATAACAGGCAGACAGGTACAGGTATAACAGGCAGACAGGTACAGGTATAACAGGCAGACAGGTACAGTATAACAGGCAGACAGGTACAGTATAACAGGCAGACAGGTACAGGTATAACAGGCAGACAGGTACAGTATAACAGGCAGACAGGTACAGTATAAAAGGCAGACAGGTACAGTATAACAGGCAGACATGTACAGTGTAACAGGCAGACAGGTACAGGTATAACAGGCAGACAGGTACAGTATAACAGGCAGACAGGTACAGTCTAACAGGTACAGTCTAACAGGCAGACAGGTACAGTATAACAGGCAGACAGGTACAGTATAACAGGTACAGTATAACAGGCAGACAGGTACAGTATAACAGGCAGACATGTACAGTGTAACAGGCAGACAGGTACAGTCTAACAGGTACAGTCTAACAGGCAGACAGGTACAGTATAACAGGCAGACAGGTACAGTATAACAGGTACAGTATAACAGGTACAGTATAACAGGCAGACAGGTACAGTATAACAGGCAGACAGGTACAGTATAACAGGCAGACAGGTACAGTCTAACAGGCAGACAGGTACAGTCTAACAGGTACAGTATAACAGGCAGACAGGTACAGTCTAACAGGTACAGTATAACAGGCAGACAGGTACAGTCTAACAGGTACAGTATAACAGGCAGACAGGTACAGTATAACAGGCAGACAGGTACAGTCTAACAGGTACAGTATAACAGGCAGACAGGTACAGTATAACAGGCAGACAGGTACAGTATAACAGGCAGACAGGTACAGTCTAACAGGTACAGTATAACAGGCAGACAGGTACAGGCAGACAGGTACAGTATAACAGGCAGACAGGTACAGTATAACAGGCAGACATGTACAGTGTAACAGGCAGACAGGTACAGTATAACAGGTACAGTATAACAGGCAGACAGGTACAGTATAACAGGCAGACAGGTACAGTATAACAGGTAGACAGGTACAGTATAACAGGCAGACAGGTACAGTATAACAGTATAACAGGTACAGGTATAACAGGTACAGGTACAACAGGCAGACAGGTACAGTATAACAGGCAGACAGGTACAGTATAACAGGTACAGTATAACAGGCAGACAGGTACAGTATAACAGGCAGACAGGTACAGTATAACAGGCAGACAGGTACAGTATAACAGGCAGACAGGTACAGTATAACAGGTAGACAGGTACAGTATAACAGCCAGACAGGTACAGTATAACAGCATAACAGGTACAGTATAACAGGCAGACAGGTACAGGTATAACAGGTACAGGTACAACAGGCAGACAGGTACAGTCTAACAGGCAGACAGGTACAGTCTAACAGGCAGACAGGTACAGTCTAACAGGCACAGTCTAACAGGCAGACAGGTACAGTATAACAGGCAGACAGGTACAGTATAACAGGCAGACAGGTACAACAGGCAGACAGGTACAGTCTAACAGGCAGACAGGTACAGTCTAACAGGCAGACAGGTACAGTCTAACAGGCAGACAGGTACAGTATAACAGGTACAGTATAACAGGCAGACAGGTACAACAGGCAGACAGGTACAGTCTAACAGGCAGACAGGTACAGTCTAACAGGCAGACAGGTACAGTCTAACAGGCAGACAGGTACAGTATAACAGGTACAGTATAACAGGCAGACAGGTACAACAGGCAGACAGGTACAGTCTAACAGGCAGACAGGTACAGTATAACAGGTACAGTATAACAGGCAGACAGGTACAGTATAACAGGTACAGTATAACAGGCAGACAGGTACAGTCTAACAGGTACAGTCTAACAGGCAGACAGGTACAGTCTAACAGGCAGACAGGTACAGTCTAACAGGCAGACAGGTACAGTCTAACAGGCAGACAGGTACAGTCTAACAGGTACAGTATAACAGGCACAGTCTAACAGGCAGACAGGTAGTCTAACAGGTACAGTATAACAGGCAGACAGGTACAGTATAACAGGCAGACAGGTACAGTATAACAGGCAGACAGGTACAGTATAACAGTATAACAGGTACAGTATAACAGGCAGACAGGTATAACAGGTACAACAGGTACAGGTACAACAGGCAGACAGGTACAGTATAACAGGCAGACAGGTACAGTATAACAGGCAGATAAGAGCGTCTGCTAAATGACTTAAATGTAATGTAATGTACAGTATAACAGGCAGACAGGTACAGTATAACAGGTACAGTATAACAGGCAGACAGGTACAGTATAACAGGCAGACAGGTACAGTATAACAGGCAGACAGGTACAGTATAACAGGTACAGTATAACAGGCAGACAGGTACAGTATAACAGGCAGACAGGTACAGTATAACAGGCAGACAGGTACAGTATAACAGCATAACAGGTACAGTATAACAGGCAGACAGGTACAGTCTAACAGGTACAGTCTAACAGGCAGACAGGTACAGTATAACAGGTACAGTATAACAGGCAGACAGGTACAGTATAACAGGTACAGTATAACAGGCAGACAGGTACAGTCTAACAGGTACAGTATAACAGGCAGACAGGTACAGTCTAACAGGCAGACAGGTACAGTCTAACAGGCAGACAGGTACAGTCTAAAAGGTACAGTATAACAGGCACAGTCTAACAGGCAGACAGGTACAGTCTAACAGGCAGACAGGTACAGTCTAACAGGTACAGTCTAACAGGCAGACAGGTACAGTCTAACAGGTACAGTCTAACAGGCAGACAGGTACAGTCTAACAGGCAGACAGGTCGTCTAACAGGTACAGTATAACAGGCAGACAGGTGCAGTCTAACAGGCAAACAGGTACAGTATAACAGGCAGACAGGTACAGTATAACAGGTACAGTATAACAGGCAGACAGGTACAGTCTAACAGGCAGACAGGTACAGTCTAACAGGCAGACAGGTACAGTCTAACAGGTACAGTCTAACAGGCAGACAGGTACAGTCTAACAGGCAGACAGGTACAGTCTAACAGGCAGACAGGTACAGTCTAACAGGCAGACAGGTACAGTCTAACAGGTACAGTATAACAGGCACAGTCTAACAGGCAGACAGGTAGTCTAACAGGTACACTATAACAGGCAGACAGGTACAGTATAACAGGCAGACAGGTACAGTATAACAGGCAGACAGGTACAGTATAACAGGTACAGTATAACAGGCAGACAGGTACAGTATAACAGGCAGACAGGTACAGTATAACAGGCAGACAGGTACAGTATAACAGGCAGACAGGTACAGTATAACAGCATAACAGGTACAGTCTAACAGGCAGACAGGTACAGTCTAACAGGCAGACAGGTACAGTCTAACAGGCAGACAGGTACAGTATAACAGGCACAGTATAACAGGCAGACAGGTACAGTATAACAGGCAGACAGGTACAGTATAACAGGCAGACAGGTACATGTATAACAGGCAGACAGGTACATGTATAACAGGCAGACAGGTGCAGGTATAACAGGCAGACAGGTACAGTATAACAGGTACAGTATAACAGGCAGACAGGTACAGTATAACAGGTACAGTATAACAGGCAGACAGGTACAGTCTAACAGGCAGACAGGTACAGTCTAACAGGCAGACAGGTACAGTCTAACAGGCAGACAGGTACAGTCTAACAGGCAGACAGGTACAGTCTAACAGGCACAGTCTAACAGGCAGACAGGTACAGTCTAACAGGTACAGTATAACAGGCACAGTCTAACAGGCAGACAGGTAGTCTAACAGGTACAGTATAACAGGCAGACAGGTACAGTATAACAGGCAGACAGGTACAGTATAACAGGCAGACAGGTACAGTATAACAGTATAACAGGTACAGTCTAACAGTATAACAGGTACAGTATAACAGGCAGACAGGTACAGTATAACAGGCAGACAGGTACAGGTACAACAGGCACAACAGGTACAGGTACAACAGGCACAACAGGTACAGTATAACAGGCAGACAGGTACAGTATAACAGGCAGACAGGTACAGTCTAACAGGTACAGTCTAACAGGCAGACAGGTACAGTATAACAGGTACAGTATAACAGGCAGACAGGTACAGTATAACAGGTACAGTATAACAGGCAGACAGGTACAGTCTAACAGGTACAGTCTAACAGGCAGACAGGTACAGTCTAACAGGCAGACAGGTACAGTCTAAAAGGTACAGTATAACAGGCACAGTCTAACAGGCAGACAGGTACAGTCTAACAGGCAGACAGGTACAGTCTAACAGGTACAGTCTAACAGGCAGACAGGTACAGTCTAACAGGCAGACAGGTCGTCTAACAGGTACAGTATAACAGGCAGACAGGTATAGTCTAACAGGTACAGTATAACAGGCAGACAGGTGCAGTCTAACAGGCAGACAGGTACAGTATAACAGGCAGACAGGTACAGTATAACAGGTACAGTATAACAGGCAGACAGGTACAGTATAACAGGCAGACAGGTACAGTATAACAGTATAACAGGTACAGTATAACAGGCAGACAGGTATAGGTATAACAGGTACAACAGGCAGACAGGTACAGTATAACAGGCAGACAGGTACAGTATAACAGGTACAGTATAACAGGCAGACAGGTACAGTATAACAGGTACAGTATAACAGGCAGACAGGTACAGTATAACAGGTACAGTATAACAGGCAGACAGGTACAGTCTAACAGGCAGACAGGTACAGTATAACAGGCACAGTCTAACAGGCAGACAGGTACAGTATAACAGGTACAGTATAACAGGCAGACAGGTACAACAGGCAGACAGGTACAGTCTAACAGGCAGACAGGTACAGTCTAACAGGCAGACAGGTACAGTCTAACAGGCAGACAGGTACAGTATAACAGGTACAGTATAACAGGCAGACAGGTACAACAGGCAGACAGGTACAGTCTAACAGGCAGACAGGTACAGTATAACAGGTACAGTATAACAGGCAGACAGGTACAGTATAACAGGTACAGTATAACAGGCAGACAGGTACAGTCTAACAGGTACAGTCTAACAGGCAGACAGGTACAGTCTAACAGGTACAGTCTAACAGGTACAGTCTAACAGGCAGACAGGTACAGTCTAACAGGCAGACAGGTACAGTCTAACAGGCAGACAGGTACAGTCTAACAGGTACAGTATAACAGGCACAGTCTAACAGGCAGACAGGTAGTCTAACAGGTACAGTATAACAGGCAGACAGGTACAGTATAACAGGCAGACAGGTACAGTATAACAGGCAGACAGGTACAGTATAACAGTATAACAGGTACAGTATAACAGGCAGACAGGTATAACAGGTACAACAGGTACAGGTACAACAGGCAGACAGGTACAGTATAACAGGCAGACAGGTACAGTATAACAGGCAGATAAGAGCGTCTGCTAAATGACTTAAATGTAATGTAATGTACAGTATAACAGGCAGACAGGTACAGTATAACAGGTACAGTATAACAGGCA
The DNA here is from genome assembly GCF_034236695.1 of Oncorhynchus nerka. Taxonomy (NCBI): domain Eukaryota; kingdom Metazoa; phylum Chordata; class Actinopteri; order Salmoniformes; family Salmonidae; genus Oncorhynchus; species Oncorhynchus nerka. The sequence continues at coordinate 77,102,191 of NC_088399.1, forward strand.
GACAGGTACAGTATAACAGGCAGACAGGTACAGTATAACAGGCAGACAGGTACAGTATAACAGGTACAGTATAACAGGCAGACAGGTACAGTATAACAGGCAGACAGGTACAGTATAACAGGCAGACAGGTACAGTATAACAGCATAACAGGTACAGTATAACAGGCAGACAGGTACAGTCTAACAGGTACAGTCTAACAGGCAGACAGGTACAGTATAACAGGTACAGTATAACAGGCAGACAGGTACAGTATAACAGGTACAGTATAACAGGCAGACAGGTACAGTCTAACAGGTACAGTATAACAGGCAGACAGGTACAGTCTAACAGGCAGACAGGTACAGTCTAACAGGCAGACAGGTACAGTCTAAAAGGTACAGTATAACAGGCACAGTCTAACAGGCAGACAGGTACAGTCTAACAGGCAGACAGGTACAGTCTAACAGGTACAGTCTAACAGGCAGACAGGTACAGTCTAACAGGTACAGTCTAACAGGCAGACAGGTACAGTCTAACAGGCAGACAGGTCGTCTAACAGGTACAGTATAACAGGCAGACAGGTGCAGTCTAACAGGCAAACAGGTACAGTATAACAGGCAGACAGGTACAGTATAACAGGTACAGTATAACAGGCAGACAGGTACAGTATAACAGGCAGACAGGTACAGTATAACAGTATAACAGGTACAGTATAACAGGCAGACAGGTATAGGTATAACAGGTACAACAGGTACAACAGGCAGACAGGTACAGTATAACAGGCAGACAGGTACAGTATAACAGGTACAGTATAACAGGCAGACAGGTACAGTATAACAGGTACAGTATAACAGGCAGACAGGTACAGTATAACAGGTACAGTATAACAGGCAGACAGGTACAGTCTAACAGGCAGACAGGTACAGTATAACAGGCACAGTCTAACAGGCAGACAGGTACAGTCTAACAGGCAGACAGGTACAGTCTAACAGGTACAGTCTAACAGGCAGACAGGTACAGTCTAACAGGCAGACAGGTACAGTCTAACAGGCAGACAGGTAGTCTAACAGGTACAGTATAACAGGCAGACAGGTACAGTATAACAGGCACAGTCTAACAGGCAGACAGGTACAGTCTAACAGGCAGACAGGTACAGTCTAACAGGTACAGTCTAACAGGCAGACAGGTACAGTCTAACAGGCAGACAGGTAGTCTAACAGGTACAGTATAACAGGCAGACAGGTACAGGTACAACAGGCAGACAGGTACAGTATAACAGGTACAGTATAACAGGCAGACAGGTACAGTCTAACAGGCAGACAGGTACAGTCTAACAGGTACAGTCTAACAGGCAGACAGGTACAGTCTAACAGGCAGACAGGTACAGTCTAACAGGTACAGTCTAACAGGCAGACAGGTACAGTCTAACAGGCAGACAGGTACAGTCTAACAGGCAGACAGGTAGTCTAACAGGTACAGTATAACAGGCAGACAGGTAGTCTAACAGGTACAGTATAACAGGCAGACAGGTACAGTATAACAGGCAGACAGGTACAGTATAACAGGCAGACAGGTACAGGTACAACAGGCAGACAGGTACAGTATAACAGGCAGACAGGTACAGTCTAACAGGCAGACAGGTACAGTCTAACAGGCAGACAGGTACAGTCTAACAGGTACAGTCTAACAGGCAGACAGGTACAGTCTAACAGGCAGACAGGTACAGTCTAACAGGCAGACAGGTACAGTCTAACAGGCAGACAGGTACAGTCTAACAGGCAGACAGGTACAGTCTAACAGGCAGACAGGTACAGTCTAACAGGCAGACAGGTACAGTCTAACAGGCAGACAGGTACAGTATAACAGGCAGACAGGTACAGTATAACAGGCAGACAGGTACAGTATAACAGGCAGACAGGTAAGATGTGTACCTGAGAGGATGAGGAGTTCGATGATGTCAGCGTCTCCTAGGTAGGCTGCAGCGTGGAGCGGGGTCCTTTTCTCACTGTCCTGGTAGAGACCAGAGCAGAAAGAAATGTCACACACACAACTTTTATGTTCATTTTAGAAGGGAGGTACAGTATGTAAAAAATCTCATTTCAAACTAGCTTCAATGTTCATAATAAACTTGAACACACACACAGCTTCTCACTATGCTGCCAGTAGACAAGAGGGAGCACAACTATGTCCCACACAACAGCGCAGCCAGCCAAGTGTGACAGGTAAATCACAACCAAGTGGATGACTTGACTTCCCCGCTCCCCGCTCTCCCCGTTCCCCTCTCTCCCCGTTCCCCTCTCTCCCAGTTCCCCTCTCTCCCAGTTCCCCTCTCTCCCCGTTCCCCTCTCTCCCAGTTCCCCTCTCTCCCCGTTCCCTCTCTCCCAGTTCCCCTCTCTCCCAGTTCCCCTCTCTCCCCTCTCCCAGTTCCCCTCTCTCCCCTCTCCCAGTTCCCCTCTCTCCCCTCTCCCTGTTCCCCTCTCTCCCCTCTCCCCTCTCTCCCGTTCCCCTCTCTCCCCGTTCCCCTCTCTCCCCGTTCCCCTCTCTCCCCGTTCCCCTCTCTCCCTGTTCCCCTCTCTCCTCATTTTCAGGAGTCTGGTAGACACTGCAGGGCAGCTGGGAGGGGGTCAACTACTACTGTACTTGGCAGGGATCTCACTAGAAGCCAGACTAATGACAGCATCACTCCTCCACTCCTCTTACCCAAAATCTTTGGGCTGCTTTCCCAGACACAGATTAAGCCTAGTCCTGGACAAAAACATCTAGCTCAATGGAGTCTCCATTGACATTTCTTTATTATCCAGGACAAGGTTTAATTGGTCAAATGGGAAACCGCCCAACGATGTCACAATCAACTGTTTAAGAGAGCATCTTCATTTTCACCTGCAATTAACTCAGAAAGGAAAGGTTGACAAGTGTGTTAGATTGTTGTGGTCTCTCGAGCTGTGGCCAATCATTGGTCAGTGTGTGTAGTTTTGGCCAGTCTTCTGTCAGCCTACCAGGGAGCAAGGTAATAAAGGCAGGATGACAGGATGATGGAGGGATTTCTCTCCTCCCTCTGCTCTCCCTGGGGGGTGGCCTATCGACCAGTGGTCCTGTGTGTGTGTGTGTGTGTGTGTGTCTCGCTGGTGTAAGAGTGACCGATGTGTGACTACAAGAGTACCTCTGTCGCTCTCCCTCCTCCTTTCTGTTATGAGGATGTTTTACCGTCTGTCTGACCATACAAAGCAGGTCCTCTCTGTAGAACTAACTAACCACGCTAGTCAATCTGGATGGATGGAACAATCAATTCCAGCTCTCTCTCCCTCCCTTCCATGCCCTCCCCCTCGTTCTCCGCATCTCTATCCCTTGCCATTCCTCTCTCTAACCCCTCCAGTCTAACTCCCTCCCTCTTTCTCTGCTTCCCTCCATCTCTTGTTCTCTCCATGCAGCAGAGGGCAATCAGGGGAGTAACGTAGGTCGTAAACAAAGTCACATGTCGGAGAGGGAGGCCTGTAATAGGTCAGACTGAAAACTGCTGACTCAAACAGACCAAAATGTCTCTGATGACCCCAGCAATATAGAGACGGGGGGGGGGGGGGGGTAGATAAAGAGGGGGTAGGGAGAGAGAGAAAAGACGTCAGGGAGAGAGGGAGAGAATGAGGGCGGGGGTGAGAGGGAGGGATGACGGGGGAGTGAGAGGGAAAGAGAGAGGGCTGAACAGAAAGGGAGTTGAAAAGAAGGAACTAACCTACCCTACCTGATTGATTGGCTGAAAGACTCTGGCCTCTCAACATTGATTTAGTAAGAGACCGAGAGTACAGACACATTGGCTAATCCTCAATTTTCTAAAAAAGTCTGTCCACTCTTCCTGTCCTTCAATGCACTGACCTGAAAGAACTGAGCAGGAAAGCCAGCCTAATGATGAGAACTGAGCAGGAAAGCCAGCCTAATGATGAGAACTGAGCAGGAAAGCCAGCCTAATGATGAGAACTGAGCAGGAAAGCCAGCCTAATGAGGAGAACTGAGCAGGAAAGCCAGCCTAATGATGAGAACTGAGCAGGAAAGCCAGCCTAATGATGAGAACTGACCAGGAAAGCCAGCCTAATGATGAGAACTGACCAGGAAAGCCAGCCTAATGATGAGAACTGACCAGGAAAGCCAGCCTAATGATGAGAACTGACCAGGAAAGCCAGCCTAATGATGAGAACTGACCAGGAAAGCCAGCCTAATGATGAGCTTCCATCTGTCAAGTCTTTGACAATCATTGCAGATGAAGGGTGAAGAGGAGATGAGGAGAGGATGGATTTGCAAGCAATTTAGAGCAAGAGATGCTTATGGACTGACTGACTCCTGTCTGTGTGTGTGTACAGTAATGTTACCTGTACGTTTACATCCTCCTTCTTGAATATGAGGGAGCGGACTTCATTAGGGTCCACACTGAAGATGGCTTTCAGCAGAGAGGGCTGTATGGGAGGACACAGAGAGAACTATCAGTCACTGTGTGTGTGTGTGTGTGTGTAAAAATAAATATTTATTTTTGATTATTTAGTATTATAGCTACTATTATTATTGTTGTCGCTGTTGTTTTCATAATATTTAGGTGCATCTCTTCACCTTGGCAACATTGACTATCATTCATGCCAATGACAGCAGATTGAATTTGAGTGAGTGAGAGAGAGAGACAACAAGAGCAAACAATGGAAAGAATAGATAGTGAGAAAACTGGAGAGAGATGGAAAGGTGCTAGATAATTTTCCTCTGAATGACTTGGCTAGATGACTAACAAGACAGAACCTGTTAACATCCTGCTTGCTAACGTTACTACAGTTTGGTTACATGCTGACAATTACGACAGGGCTTTTTCATCTAAAGGGACCCATGAGCACCAACATCTGAAGGTCATAGGAGCAAAAAGCTAAGAATCTATATTTGAGATATTAAGGCATATAAAACATTTTTCAACCATTTCCCACAGCCATAAGCGTAGGCTTTGATCTCTGGTCAAACAGTGGTTTTTGACATCTACCAGAATAAGTACTAAAAAACACTTTTTTTTTAAAGACCTCTGGCAACGAATATCAACAATTATATTTACGCTAAACAAAAATATAAACGCAACATGTAAAGTGTTGGTCCCATTTTTTATGAGCCGAAATAAAAGATCCCAGAAATGTTCCACACAAAAAACTTTTTTCTCTCAAATTTGTTTACATACATGTTAATGAGCATTTCTCCTTTTCCAAGATAATCCATCAAGACACTGATTAAACAGCATGATCATTACACCTTGTGCGGGGGACAATAAAAGGCCACTCTAAAATATGTTTGGTCACACAACACAATGCCACAGAGCGTGCAATTGGCATGCTGACTGCAGGAATGTTCACCAGAGCTGTTGCCAGATAATTTAATGTTAATTTCTCTACCATAAGCCGCTTCCGTCGTTTTAGAGAATTTGGCAGTATGTCCAACCGGCCTAACAAACGCAGACCAGGTGTATGGCATCATGTGGGCGAGCAGTACATCCAACCGGCCTCACAAACGCAGACCACGTGTATGGCATCATGTGGGCGAGCAGTATGTCCAACTGGCCTCACAAACGCAGACCACGTGTATGGCATCATGTGGGCGACCAGTATGTCCAACTGGCCTCACAAACGCAGACCAGGTGTATGGCATCATGTGGGCGACCAGTATGTCCAACCGGCCTCACAAACGCAGACCAGGTGTATGGCATCATGTGGGCGACCAGTATGTCCAACCGGCCTCACAAACGCAGACCAGGTGTATGGCATCATGTGGGCGAGCAGTATGTCCAACCGGCCTCACAAACGCAGACCAGGTGTATGGCATCATGTGGGCGACCAGTATGTCCAACCGGCCTCACAAACGCAGACCAGGTGTATGGCATCATGTGGGCGACCAGTATGTCCAACCGGCCTCACAAACGCAGACCAGGTGTATGGCATCATGTGGGCGACCAGTATGTCCAACCGGCCTCACAAACGCAGACCAGGTGTATGGCATCATGTGGGCGACCAGTATGTCCAACTGGCCTCACAAACGCAGACCAGGTGTATGGCATCATGTGGGCGAGCAGTTCGCTGATGTCAACTTTGTGAACAGAGTGCACAAACACAAGTGCATTTGATCTTTGGCAATTTGAATGCACAGAGATACTGTGACGAGATCCTGAGGCCCATTATCTTGCCATTCAGCTGCTGAAATCACCTGTTTTAGCATGATAAAGCACAGCTACATGTTGCAAGGATCTGTACACAATTCCTGGATGCTGAAAATGTCAAGGTTTTTCCATGGCTTGCATTCTCACCCATTGAGCATTTTTGGGATGCTCTCGACCGACGTGAACGACAGCGTGTTCCAATTCCCGCCAATATCCAGCAACTTCACACAACAAATTAAGAGGAGTGGGACAACATTCCACAGGCCACAATCAACAGCCTGATCAACTCAATGTGAAGGAGATATCGCGCTGCATGAGGCAAATGCTGGTCACATTAAGGCATCAGTGACCAACCGATGCATACATGTATTCCCAGTCATATAAATCCATAGGGCCTAATGAATTTCAACTGACTGATTTCCTTATACGAACTGTAACTCAGTAAAATCTTTCAAATTGTTGCATGCTGCATCTATATTTTTGTTCAGTGTAGTTTGGGAGAAATGATTATCCTTCTGTTTAAGAAACATTGCCTTGCACATTTCTGTTACCAGTAACCCACATACAGCATGTGGACACGCATTCAAATGAGTGGATTCGGCTATTCCAGCCATACCTGTTGCTGACAGGGTATAAAATTGAGACCACCGCCATGCAATCTCCATAGACAAACATTGGCAGTAGAATGGCCCATAATGAAGAGCTCTGTGATTTTCAACGCGGCACCGTTGTCACCTTTCCAACAAGTCAGTTCATCAAATTTCTGCCCTGCTAGAGCTGCCCCGGTCAACTGTAAGTGTTGTTATTGTGGAAACGTCTAGGAGCAACAACGGCTCAGCCGCGAAGTGGTAGGCAACACAAGCTCACAGAACGGGACCACCGAGTGCTAATGCGCGTAAAAATGGTTTGCAACACTCGCTACCAAGTTCCAAACTGCCTCTGGAAGCAACGTCAGCACAAGAACTGTTTGTTGGGAGCTTCATGAAATGGGTTTCCATGGCTGAGCAGCCTCACACAAGCCTGAGATCAACATGTACAATGCCGGGCATCGGATAGAGTGGTGTAAAGATCACCGCCATTGGACTCTGGAGCAGTGGAAATGTGATGAATCATGCTTCACCATCTGGCAGTCAGGCGGACTAATCTGGGTTTGGTGAATGCTACCTGCCTGACTGCATAGTGCCAACTGTAAAGTTTGGTGGAGGAGGAATAATGGTCTGGGGCTGTTTTTCCATGGTTTGGGCTAGGCCCCTTAGTTCCAGTGAAGGGAAATCTTAACGCTACAGCATACAATGACATTCCAGACAATTCTTTGTGGCAACAGTTTTGGGTAAGCCCTTTCCTGTTTCAGCATGACAATGCCCCTGTGCACAAAGCGAGGTCCACACAGAAACTGTTTGTCGAGATCTGTGTAGAGGAACTTTGGTGGCATGCACAGAGCCCAGACTTCAACCCCATTGAACACCTTTGGGATTAATTGGAACGCAAGATCAGTGCTCAAACTCACTAATGCTTGTGGCTGAATGGAAGCAAGTCCCTGCAGCAATGTCAGAAAAGTGGAGGCTGTTACAGCATCAAAGGGGGACCAACTCCATATTAATGCCCATGATTTTGGAATGAGATGTACGACGAGCAGGTGTCCATATACTTTGTTACTGTACAGTGCATTCTGAAAGTATTCAGACCCCTTTACTTTTTCCAAATTGTTACGTTACAGCCTCATTCTAAAATGGATTAAATAATTTTCCCCCCTCAACAATCCACACACAGTACCCCATAATGATAAAGCAAAAACATGAAATATATTTACCTAAGTATTCAGACCATTTACTCAGTGCTTTGTTGAAGCACCTTTGGCAGCAAATACAGCCTTGAGTTCTATGGGTATGACGCTACAAGCTTGGCACACCAGTACTTGGGGAGTTTATCCAATTCTTCTCTGCAGAGCCTCACAAACTCTGTCAGGTTGGATGGAGAGCATCTCTGCACAGCTATTTTCAGGTCTCTCCAGAGATGTTCGATCGAGTTCAAGTCAGGGCTCTGGCTGGGCCACTCACGAACATTCAGAGACTTGTCCGAAGCTCCTCCTGTGTTGTCTTGGTTGGGTGCTTAGGGTCGTTGTCCTGTTGGAAGGTGAACACTCGCCCCAGTCTGAGGTACTGAGGGCTCTGGAGCAGGTTTTCGTCAAGGATCTCTCTGTACATTGCTCCGTTCATCCTTCACTCGATCCTGACTAGTCTCCCAGTCCCTTCCGCTGAAAAACATCCCCACAGCACGTTGCTGCCACCACCATGCTTCACCGTAGGGATGGTGCCAGGTTTCCAGCAGATGTGACTCTTGATATTCAGGCCAAAGAGTTCAACAGACCAGATAATCTTGTTTCTCATGGACATAGTCCTTTAGTTGCCTTTTGGCAAACTCCAAGCGGGTTGTCATGTGCCTTTTACTGAGGAGTGGCTTCTGTTTACTTCCGGGTTGGAGCGAGCGGTCGCATCCGCACTTCGGTCCGCAGGTAGTATAACTTTTCATTACATTTCATTACATTTCATTATAGTACAATGGTTTGATTTGTCTAATCTTAGCAATTTCTTCTTAGCTAGCTACATAGCCGTCATTGTATCAAAGATAATTGCGTAATTATCGTATTTCGTCGTCCTAACGTAGTCTACACTGCTATCTGCCCAGCAGCTAGCCAGCTAGCAAACGTCCACCGTCTACCGAATAGCAGCACTGTAGAAACTATTACACTCAACTGAACGACTTGATTAGTGTAGTGTTAGCTAGCTACATAGTTGTCTTTGCTGTCTTCGTATCCAAGATAATTGTGTAGTTTAGAGTGTGTAGTTTTAGAGTGATTATCTTAATTTACCGAGGTTAGCTAGCCAGCTATTTGTCGTCCTTAACGTAGGAGACACTGCTAGCTAGCCAACAGCTAGCCAACGTCTACCGAATAGAACTTCCGCACTCAACAACCCGGTCGCATTCCGCTTCGCTCCACAGGTAGTATCACATTTTCATTTCATTTCATTACAGTACAACGGTTTGATTTGTTTGATCATAGCTAGCTACATAGCCGTCTTTGTATCAAAGATAATTGTGTAGTCTAGAGCGATTTTCTAGGTTAGCTAGCCAGCTATTGTCGTTCTTTTAACGCAATGTAACGTAATCAACACTGCTAGCTAGCCAGCTAGCCCCCGAATAGCAGCACTGTAGAAACTATTACACTCAACGGAACGACTTGATTAGTGTAGTGTCAACAACGCAGCCACTGCCAGCTAGCCTACTTCAGCAGTACTGTATCATTTTAATCATTTTAGTCAATAAGATTCTTGCTACGTAAGCTTAACTTTCTGAACATTCGAGACGTGTAGCCCACTTGTCATTCCAATCTCCTTTGCATTAGCGTAGCCTCTTCTGTAGCCTGTCAACTATGTATCTGTCTATCCCTGTTCTCTCCTCTCTGCACAGACCATACAAACGCTCCACACCGCGTGGCCGCGGCCACCCTAATCTGGTGGTCCCAGCGCGCACGACCCACGTGGAGTTCCAGGTCTTCGGTAGCCTCTGGAACTGCCGATCTGCGGCCAACAAGGCAGAGTTCATCTCAGCCTATGCCTCCCTCCAGTCCCTCGACTTCTTGGCACTGACGGAAACATGGATCACCACAGATAACACTGCTACTCCTACTGCTCTCTCTTCGTCCGCCCACGTGTTCTCGCACACCCCGAGAGCTTCTGGTCAGCGGGGTTGGTGGCACCGGGATCCTCATCTCTCCCAAGTGGTCATTCTCTCTTTCTCCCCTTACCCATCTGTCTATCGCCTCCTTTGAATTCCATGCTGTCACAGTTACCAGCCCTTAAGCTTAACATCCTTATCATTTATCGCCCTCCAGGTTCCCTCGGAGAGTTCATCAATGAGCTTGATGCCTTGATAAGCTCCTTTCCTGAGGACGGCTCACCTCTCACAGTTCTGGGCGACTTTAACCTCCCCACGCCTACCTTTGACTCATTCCTCTCTGCCTCCTTCTTTCCACTCCTCTCCTCTTTTGACCTCACCCTCTCACCTTCCCCCTACTCACAAGGCAGGAAATACGCTCGACCTCATCTTTACTAGATGCTGTTCTTCCACTAACCTCGTTGCAACTCCCCTCCAAGTCTCCGACCACTACCTTGTATCCTTTTCCCTCTCGCTCTCATCCAACACTTCCCACACTGCCCCTACTCGGATGGTATCGCGCCGTCCCAACCTTCGCTCTCTCTCCCCGCTACTCTCTCCTCTTCCATCCTATCATCTCTTCCCTCTGCTCAAACCTTCTCCAACCTATCTCCTGATTCTGCCTCCTCAACCCTCCTCTCCTCCCTTTCTGCATCCTTTGACTCTCTATGTCCCCTATCCTCCAGGCCGGCTCGGTCCTCCCCTCCCGCTCCGTGGCTCGACGACTCATTGCGAGCTCACAGAACAGGGCTCCGGGCAGCCGAGCGGAAATGGAGGAAAACTCGCCTCCCTGCGGACCTGGCATCCTTTCACTCCCTCCTCTCTACATTTTCCTCTTCTCTCTCTGCTGCTAAAGCCACTTTCTACCACTCTAAATTCCAAGCATCTGCCTCTAACCCTAGGAAGCTCTTTGCCACCTTCTCCTCCCTCCTGAATCCTCCTCCCCCTCCCCCCTCCTCCCTCTCTGCAGATGACTTCGTCAACCATTTTGAAAAGAAGGTCGACGACATCCGATCCTCGTTTGCTAAGTCAAACGACACCGCTGGTTCTGCTCACACTGCCCTACCCTGTGCTCTGACCTCTTTCTCCCTCTCTCTCCAGATGAAATCTCGCGTCTTGTGACGGCCGGCCGCCCAACAACCTGCCCGCTTGACCCTATCCCCTCCTCTCTTCTCCAGACCATTTCCGGAGACCTTCTCCCTTACCTCAACTCGCTCATCAACTCATCCCTGACCGCTGGCTAAGTCCCTTCCGTCTTCAAGAGAGCGAGAGTTGCACCCCTTCTGAAAAAACCTACACTCGATCCCTCCGATGTCAACAACTACAGACCAGTATCCCTTCTTTCTTTTCTCTCCAAAACTCTTGAACGTGCCGTCCTTGGCCAGCTCTCCCGCTATCTCTCTCAGAATGACCTTCTTGATCCAAATCAGTCAGGTTTCAAGACTAGTCATTCAACTGAGACTGCTCTTCTCTGTATCACGGAGGCGCTCCGCACTGCTAAAGCTAACTCTCTCTCCTCTGCTCTCATCCTTCTAGACCTATCGGCTGCCTTCGATACTGTGAACCATCAGATCCTCCTCTCCACCCTCTCCGAGTTGGGCATCTCCGGCGCGGCCCACGCTTGGATTGCGTCCTACCTGACAGGTCGCTCCTACCAGGTGGCGTGGCGAGAATCTGTCTCCTCACCACGTGCTCTCACCACTGGTGTCCCCCAGGGCTCTGTTCTAGGCCCTCTCCTATTCTCGCTATACACCAAGTCACTTGGCTCTGTCATAACCTCACATGGTCTCTCCTATCATTGCTATGCAGACGACACACAATTAATCTTCTCCTTTCCCCCTTCTGATGACCAGGTGGCGAATCGCATCTCTGCATGTCTGGCAGGCATATCAGTGTGGATGACGGATCACCACCTCAAGCTGAACCTCGGCAAGACGGAGCTGCTCTTCCTCCCGGGGAAGGACTGCCCGTTCCATGATCTCGCCATCACGGTTGACAACTCCATTGTGTCCTCCTCCCAGAGCGCTAAGAACCTTGGCGTGATCCTGGACAACACCCTGTCGTTCTCAAATAACATCAAGGCGGTGGCCCGTTCCTGTAGGTTCATGCTCTACAACATCCGCAGAAACGACCCTGCCTCACACAGGAAGCGGCGCAGGTCTTAATCCAGGCACTTGTCATCTCCCGTCTGGATTACTGCAACTCGCTGTTGGCTGGGCTCCCTGCCTGTGCCATTAAACCCCTACAACTCATCCAGAACGCCGCAGCCCGTCTGGTGTTCAACCTTCCCAAGTTCTCTCACGTCACCCCCGCTCCTCCGCTCTCTCCACTGGCTTCCAGTTGAAGCTCGCATCCGCTACAAGACCATGGTGCTTGCCTACGGAGCTGTGAGGGGAACGGCACCTCACTACCTCCAGGCTCTGATCAGGCCCTACACCCAAACAAGGGCACTGCGTTCATCCACCTCTGGCCTGCTCGCCTCCCTACCACTGAGGAAGTACAGTTCCCGCTCAGCCCAGTCAAAACTGTTCGCTGCTCTGGCCCCCCAATGGTGGAACAAACTCCCTCACGACGCCAGGACAGCGGAGTCAATCACCACCTTCCGGAGACACCTGAAACCCCACCTCTTTAAGGAATACCTAGGATAGGATAAAGTAATCCTTCTCAACCCCCCTTAAAAGATTTAGATGCACTATTGTAAAGTGGCTGTTCCACTGGATGTCATAAGGTGAATGCACCAATTTGTAAGTCGCTCTGGATAAGAGCGTCTGCTAAATGACTTAAATGTAATGTAAATGTAAATGTAATGTTTGGCCACTCTACCATAAAAAGGCCAACATTGGTAGAGTGCTGCAGAGATGGTGGTCCTTCTGGAAGGTTCGCCCATCTCCACAGAGGAACTCTGGAGCTCTGTCAGAGTGACCATTGGGTTCTTGGTTCACTCCCCGACCAAGGCCATTCTCCTCCGATTGCTCAGTTTGGCTGGGCGGCCAGCTCTAAGAAAAGTATTGGTGGTTCCAAACTTCTTCCATTTAAGAATGATGGAGGCCACTGTGTTCTCGGGGACCTTCAATGCTGCAGACATTTTTTGGTGCCCTTCCCCAGATCTGTGCTTCGACACAATCCTGTCTCGGACATCTACGGACAGTTCCTTCCACCTCATGGCTTGGTTTTGGCTCTGAAATGCAGTCAACAGTGGGACCTTGTATAAAAAGGTGCGTTCCTTTCCAAATCATGTCCAATCAATTGAATATACCACAGGTGGACTCCAATCAAGTTGTAGAAACATCGCAAGGAAGATCAATAGAAACAGGATGCACCTAAGCTCAATTTCGAGTCACATTGCAAAGGTTCTGAATACTTACAGTTGAAGTCTGAAGTTTACATACACCTTAGCCAAATACATTTAAACTCTATTTTTCACAATTCCTGACATTTAATCTTAGTAAAAATTCCCTGCCTTAGGTCAGTTAGGATCACCACTTTATTTTAAGAATGGGAAATGTCAGAATAATAGCAGAGAGAATGATTTTTATCAGCTTTTACTTATTTCATCCCATTCCCAGTGGGTCAGAAGTTTACATACACTCAATTAGTATTTGGTAGCATTGCCTTTAAATGGTTCAACTTGGTGCAAACGTTTCAGCTAGCCTTCCACAAGCTTCCCACAATAAGTTGGGTGAATTTTGGCCCATTCCTCCTGACAGAGCTGGTGTAACTGAGTCAGGTTTGTAGGCCTCCTTGCTCGCACACACTTTTTCAGTTCTTTTGTTTCAAATATTTTTATTAAACACACACAAGAATGGTGTATAGGTATACATGACAGGTATACAATTCTTATCTAAACATAAAAGAGCATTCAGGAACAACATGACCCAGAGTTCTGGGTGCAGAACAAATAATACAAAACACGACATACCAAACAAGGACACGTAGAAAGAAAGAGGGAAGATGTCGTCGTCCCTCCCCCCTATCCCCCCCCTCCCAACTGCTCGGGTGGTAGGGCCAGCACACGCTGCCCAAAGGTAGATTAAAATATTACAATTGAGAGTGCGTTAATAAGTACAAATTCACAGCGCCGACTAGTCCAAGTAGGAGAGGAAAGGCTGCCAGATTTTATCAAATGTTGATAATTTATTGTTCAGAATATATCTAATTCTTTCTAAGTGTACAGTGTTTGCCAATTCACTGAACCATAATTTGGTAGAGGGCGCTTCCCTCCTTTTCCAAAACAACAAGATTAGTTTTTTTGCCGAGATGAGACCATACGAGATGAGTTGTTTTTGGGGGTTGGTTAATCCGTTTAGGGACTCAGATACTCCCAGGATTATCAGAAGCGGGTCTGGATCTATTGAAGTCTCCAAAACTTCAGAGAGGATCCTAAAAATTCCACACCAATAACCATGCAAGCTAGAGCATAGGGCAAAGCAGTGGAGTAGTGTACCCTGCGTAGCCTGACATTTATCACATGTAGGGGATGTGTCAGGAAATATCCTATGCAGTTGATGGCAAAGGTGTGCTAACAGATTGAAAAGCATCATATAGACGCGATATCAGTTTATCTGAGGTGGGGCATATTTTTATGCGTCCGTCAAACATGGAAGGTTTAGCATTCCCAAATGTTGGGAGGTGTTTTCTAACGTAGTCTCTAATTTGTAGGTATCTGAAAAAATTACTTCTGGGAAGATTATAAGTTTCCCTCAGCAGCTCAAAGGAAGCAAAGGTCCCTTCTATGTTTAAATCCCCTATGGTACTTATCCCCAACTCTCCCCATCGCTCAAAGGTGTTATCAAGGTTAGAAGGGGCAAAGGAGGGATTCCTGGTGACAGAGACCATGAATGACATTAGTCTGAGCTCAAAGTGGACTTTAATTTGCTTCCAGATTCAGACTGTAACTTAAATGGGAGATGTTCTAGCCAGGAGGTATTTTGCGACCGTATGGGCATTAATTCACTCTTGTTCCAATTTATTCTATATCCCGGAGAAGGTACCAAACAAATTGATCACATCAAGAATAGCTGGGATACTAGCCTGGGGTTCTGTTACATAGAGGAGGATGTCATCTGCGTATAGGGAGATCTTATTTAGAGTATCTTTAGTATTATAGCCGTGTATTGCTGCATGAGATCTAATCGTCTGAGCGAGCGGTTCGATAATTAGGACGAAGAGCATAGGCGACAGCGCACAACCCTGCCTTGTCCCCCTGTTGAGGTTAAATCGGGGTGACAATGATTGGTTAGTGAGTATTCTGGCACAGGGGTTCCTATATAAAAGCTGGATCCAATTTATGAACCCATCTCCAATATTAAATTTCTGTAGGACCTTGAATAGATAGGGCCACTCAACTTGGTCAAAGGCCTTTTCGGCGTCAAGAGATATGACGGCAAGGTCCACGTTGGGTAACCTCTGAGAATACATAATATTAAAGAGGCGCCTGAGATTGAAGAATGAGTTTCTGTTAGGGATAAAGCCGGTCTGATCCGAATGGACCAATTTGCCAATTAAAGTGCTAAGCCTGTTAGCCAGAGTTTTTGCTAAAATATTTTGGTCTGTATTAAGGAGAGATATTGGTCTGTATGACCCTACCTCTTCTGGATCTTTACCCTTCTTATGTATAACTGTAATGAACGCTTCGTCCAAAGTAGAAGGGAGAGCTCCATCCTCATTGGCCTGAATCAACATTTTGTGCAGATAGGGGGAGAGCATGTTGCTGAATGTTTTATAGAATTCACCAGGGTATCCATCTGGGCCCGGGGTCTTGCCACTCTTTAGAGATTTAATTGTTTCTCGAATTTCATCAAGAGATATTTCCTTATTCAGGAAGTTAGAATCTTCCTGGTTCAGGGCAGGAAGATTACAGTCCTCCAAAAATGTTTGCATAATTAAGGGGTTAGGATCCGCTTTAGATGTATATAGAGTCTCGTAAAACTGCCGGAATCTGTCATTGATGTCTTTGGGGGAAGAGAGTAATTCCCCAGATGCAGATTTAACCCTGTGAATCATTCGGTCACTCACATTTTTTCGAAGTTGTCTGGCGAGTAATTTGTGTGGTTTGTCACCAAACTCAAAATATTTTTGCTTGGCATAGAGAAAAGATTTAGCAATTTTAGCTGAGAGAATCTGATTATATTCCAATTTTAAAGAGGTAATTTTTTTATGTTTCTCCATAGATGGGTGGCTAGCATTCTCCCTATCCAGTAAGTGAATTTGTCCCTCTAGTTCTTCCAGTTTTCCTCTGTTTTGCCTACTCCTGGCAGCCTGAAAGGAGATGATACAGCCTCTCAGATAAGCCTTCAGTGTTTCCCACAATAATGCTGGGGAGGTCTCTGTGTTGTCGTTGGTATCAAAGAAAAAATTAATTTGGTCTTTAAGATATTCACAGAATGTTGGTTCTGTGAGGAGCTGAGGATTCAACCTCCAGACCCTCTCGTTTGGTACAATGTCACCCAATCTCAGGGAGAAGGTGAGTGGACTGTGGTCCGAGATTATAATATCATGATACCTCACATTACAGGTATAGGGGAGTATTCTAGCATCCAACAAAAAGTAGTCAATTCGAGTGTAAACCTTGTGAACATGAGAGTAAAAGGAGTATTCCCTACCCGTAGGGTTAGCGATCCTCCATATATCAAATAAGTTAGAATTTTTTATGTAGGTATTCAAGAATTCGCTTGAATAGGAGGTAGGGGTTCGCCGGGTAGAGGATCTATCCAAATATTGGTCTAGCACACAGTTAAGGTCCCCTCCAATGACCAGGTTAGTATGGGAGATATCTGGAATCAGGGCATGGACTCTTTTGAAAAAAGAGGGGTTGTCAATGTTTGGCCCATAGATATTTAGTAGAGTTACTGAGGTAGAGTGGATTTCTCCTATTGCGATCACATACCGACCCTCTTTATCCGCAATAGTGGTTTTATGTAGAAAGGGAATTCCTTTCCGTACCAGAATCGCTGTGCCTCTCATTTTGGCAGAGAAGTTAGAGTGATACACTTGCCCCACCCACCTACACTTAAGTCTGCTATGAGAGTTATTCTTCAGATGGGTTTCTTGCAAAAATATAATATCAGACGAGAGTGCTTTCAAGTGGGCTAGGACCTTGCCCCTCTTAATTGGTTCGTTTAAACCCTCGACATTCCAGGAAGTGAATGTAAGCCCCGCCCTCCTCTCGTTTGTAGTTCCTATGATGGCCTGCATACCATGTAACTTGATAAAAAGGTAAGAAAGCGCACCAAACCATCACGATCAGCATATGTAGCACCTACACCCGAGCAGTATCCAACCCACCCCTCCCCCCCTGCAAGCACCTTTACTTCCCACCCTGTTCCCCTAATTTCCCCAACACTTACCCCCCCCCCCCCCATCAACCCACATTTAACAGGCATGTACAAACGGGAGAGAAAAAAAAAGGAAAAATACAAATAATAAACATTGTCTGGCCGATGCCAAAAAAGCACGGCGCGACCTCGAACAAGAGGTAAAACAAAAATAAAATCCCAACTATACGTTCACCTCTCACTATCCTAGAACTTCTACTAACATATGAACTGAGGAGGCTCCCGCGAGTTAAGTGTTCAGTTAGCATCTAATAAACCTAAACGAATAAGTTGCAACTTAAACATATTGCGCATTTAAGCGTCATCCTGGGTCAATCCCAGAGATAAGCAAGATATAGCCTCAAGATAATATTGCTAAGCACTGCCGGTCAAAAAATAAACCATCCGCAACCGACATAGTCAGACGTACCTTTACATACTGTGGGTCAGGAGATCGGAACAAGGATTTGTTAAATTAAACGTTCCCCCCATAAAAAAAATATGTTTAATAAAAAATAAGTAAAAATAGATACCATATATATATATATACACATACACACACACAAATATATACACACACAAATATATACATACATACACACACAAATATATACATACACACACACACATACATATACATACACACACATCCATACGTATACATGTATGTATACATACCCACACAAAAAAATCATATATAAAAATATATATTTAAAGAATATGTATATACATCCATATGCACACATACACATACAAACATTCATACCCCAGGATAACAATCTACACTGATTTAAAATATACACATACATAATACTAAAATGCTAAGAGAAAATAGTAATAAAGTACAAATAGTAATTATATTTACGCACACCTACACATACATAAGCACTACAGAGGGCTGGTGGGACTCTAGTCGGGAGAGAGGCCCACGGCCAGACAAAGGCAGAACGGCACAAAACATCAACTTGCTAACCAGGCGTCTGCCCCCTCCCAACCATCACCCCCAGTCCCCTGCAAGCAATAAATAAATGGTATGGTAGTAAGAGTGATGTAAGGATTGTAAAATAAATAACGAAACAAAACAAAAGTGGGGGAATATAAGTATATCCGTCCGAAGGTGTCAGTAATCAAACCTGGAAGTAAAAAAATATGCATCGCTGAGCACAGCCGGGATGAAAGTGAATTTAACGTTAAATGAGAGCTCTGACCGCCATCCATTGGTCTGCTCAGCGTCTTACATGCTCGGTAGCCCTTGTTGAGCCGGTTTAATACGTTTTCACCCAATATGGTATAGTATGGATTCGAGTCCATGAGCAGACCCTAACACGCACTAACAAGGCACTCCAACCTGTACGGGGGATTGGTGTATATCCCCGGATAAACTTCTCTG
The DNA here is from genome assembly GCF_034236695.1 of Oncorhynchus nerka. Taxonomy (NCBI): domain Eukaryota; kingdom Metazoa; phylum Chordata; class Actinopteri; order Salmoniformes; family Salmonidae; genus Oncorhynchus; species Oncorhynchus nerka. The sequence continues at coordinate 77,120,751 of NC_088399.1, forward strand.
CGTCCAAAACCGAGGAGAGACAAATCTTCTCACCGGAAGGCGGGGTAATTCTTAGTCTTGCAGGGAAGAGTAAGGCTGGGCGAAGATGGAGTTTGTAGAGTTTGGTCATGACATCTCTGTAGTCGGCGCGATGCTTTGCCACATCGGGCGCATAATCCTCATAGACACGGAATGGATGCCCTTTATGTGACAGGTTGCCCCTCATTCGAGCTTCACGCAGGATAAGATCCTTGGTCTTGAAACTGTGACAGCAGATTGTTACTGGGCGAGGACGTTGGCCCGGTCCAGGCACTGGGACAAGGGAGCGATGTGCGCGGTCCAGCTGGGGATCCGAATCAAAAACATCCGATCCCATTGCATCCTTCAATAGCTTGGCGAAGAAGTCGGTAGGGCGAGAGCCTGCCTCTATCCCCTCTGCCAGACCAACAACGCGAAGGTTATTACGTCTGGATCGGCCCTCCAGGTCCACCACTTTGACAGAAAGCCTCTGCACAGTATCCTGCAATGACGTGCATAGCTTCTCTAACTCGTCGATCCTACCAGCGTTGAATTCAGAAGCTTTCTCAAGGTCCACAATACTCTGGCCATGCGAAGCGACCGTTCGAATGACGCTCTCGATTTTGGTGTCCAGCTCAGCAATAGTGGCCTTAAGATCCTCAGCTATAGCAACACGTAGCTCCCCCAAAGCCCGGGTAAGTTCTGTAAGTGTCACGTTGTTGCATGTGCCTCCCGCCATGTCTGTCTCGTTGTTTAGTGGGGAGTAGGCCTCCGCTGTGGATTTATTGTCCTTTGGTCGCTTATTACTCGGCATTTTTATATAAAAAGTTACAATCTTGTATTAGAAAGAAACGTTTGTTGTAAAAAGTGCCATAAAGTAGGTTAAATTAGATTATTTCGCAAAAAAGTTGCAGGAGCCTCTCACGCACAGACGTTCACTCCAACATGCTAGCTCCGACCCCCACTTTTTCAGTTCTGCCCACACATTTTCTATGGGATTGAGGTCAGGGCTTTGTGATGCCCACTCCAATACTTTGAGTGTTGTCCTTAAGCCATTTTGCCACAACTTCGGAAGTATGCTTGTGGTCATTGTCCATTTGGAAGACCCATTTGCGACCAAGCTTTAACTTCCTGACCGATGTCTTGAGATGTTGCTTAAATATATCCAAATAATTATCATACATAATGTCATCCATTTTGTGAAGTGCACCAGTCGCTCCTGCAGCATGATGCTGCCACCCCGTGTTTCACAGTTGGGATGGTGTTCTTCGGCTTGCAAGCCTCCCCCTTTTCCTCCAAACATAACAATGGTTCTATTTTTGTTTCATCAGACCAGAGGACATTTCTCCAAAAAGTACAATCTTTGCCCCCATGTGCAGTTGCAAACCGTAGTCCGTTTTTTTTAATGGCAGTTTTGGAGTGGATTCTTCCTTGGTGAGCTGCATTTCAGGTTATGTCGATATAGGACTCGTTTTACTGTGGCTATAGATACCTTTGTACATGTTTCCTCCAGCAGCTTCACAAGGTCCTTTGCTGTTGTTCTGTGATTGATTTGCACTTTTCACACCAAAGTACGTTCATCTCTAGGAGACAGAACGCGTCTCCTTCCTGAGCGGTATGATGGCTGCGTGGTCCCATGGTGTTTATACTTGCGTATAAACAATGAGAGGCAATGAGTTTGAAGGTAGGCCTTGAAATACATCCACAGGAACACCTCCAATTGACTCAAATGATGTCAATTAGCCAATCAGAAGCTTTTAAAGCCATGACATTTTCTGGAATTTTCCAAGCTGTATAAAGGCGCAGTCAACTTAGTGTATGTAAACTTCTGACCCACTGGAATTGTGATACAGTGAATGATAAGTGAAATAATCGGTCTGTAAACAATTGATGGAAAAATGACTTGTGTTAAGCACAAAGTAGATGTCCTAACAGACTTGCCAAAACTATAGTTTGTTCACAAGAAATTTGTGGAGTGGTTGGAAAACGAGTTAACGACTCCAACCTAAGTGTATGTAAACTTACGACTTCAACTGTATGTCAATAAGGTATTATTTATTTTAAATTTGCACACATTTCATACTATTGTGTGAAGATCGATGAGGATAAAAAATACATGTGGAAAAAGTTGAGGGATCTGAATACTTCCAAATGCACTGCATCTTTAAGATATTTTCTCATTTCTCTCCCTCATGAGGTAGAATTTAAAAAAAGTTCACAGAAGTAACAAGTAAAGGTAGACCTACTAATTTGTTATAGTTTTGACTGATCTCAAGTTTGTTTATGAATTATTAAGTGAATAAAACTTGATATTTTGTAACAAATCAGTAACGGAATTACTGCAATTGAATTGGCTACAATGGGAAAACATAGTAGTCACAAACCACAGTTGGGTTACCAGTACAGTCCACTGGGATACTGTTATGTTAACGTTCCTGAGTGGCCTAGTTACAGTTGACTTAAAAATCGCCTTGAAAATCTATGGCAAGACTTGAAAATGGCTGTCTAGCGATGATCAACAACCAACTTGATAGCGCTTGAACAATTTTTTAAAGAATAATGTACAAATATTGTACAATCCAGGTCTTCAAAGTTTTTAGAGACTTACAGCTGTAAATTGCTGCCAAATGTTATTCTAACATTTATTGACTCAGGGATGTGAATACTTATGTAAATTAGATATTTCTGTATTTAATTTTCAATAGATTTGCAAAATGTTCTATAAAACATGATTTCACTTTTTCATTATGAGGCATTGTGAGATTTTTTTTATGTAATCCATTTTGAATTCAGTTTGTAACAAAAATATATGGAATACGTCAAGTGGTATGAACACTTTCTGAAGGCACTGGATCTTTTCATTTCAATTCGGAGCAGAGTTTTTGGCAAACCTGGTCAAATAAACTGAGGGAGATTACCCTAATTTTGTTACCAAACTTTGCATCTGCACAGTTCTTCCAGTAAATGTGTTTTTGTTAAATGTTCTGTGTAAATTGTTCAAAGTAGTCCTTGTGCATGGAGTTTGTGGCATGGTTTGTTAAACTTTGAAATCAATGTTTTTGGTTTGGAATACATTTTAAAGTGAACTTTTAGACATTTCGGTACAGTGGAATTGCCCTACAGCAGCTTCATTCTGGGCCACAGTAGTGAGTTTGTGAGTATCAAACAGCATACTGGACCACAGTCCCCATGTTTTTCTATAAACCCCCTCAATCCAATCTGATCCTAAAACCAACTCTGCCAGTCAGCACCCCCCACTAAACCTCCCCCTCTTCTCAGGTGTCTGGCATAGCAGGAGTACAGGCGGGGGGAGGGGTCAGTCAGTGTATACAGGAAGGGGGTCACTTTTATGACACTGGCAGCTGCAAAGCCCAAAAGAATTCACTCACAAACACACACGTGCCTGACACGCACTCTCTGAAAGGTCCCCCCTCCACACACACACATTAGCCGTATCACTCTGTTTGCCACTTGTGTGTCTGCAACAGAAAGCCAGCCGGGCTGTGAGGGGTTAAAACACAACCTGGCCACCTGGTTTGTCAAACACCAGCTGGTCTGAGGAGAGAAGGAGTGTAAAAGAGGAATGAATGCTTCTGTCTGAGGAGTCCATATTGAGAGAGAGAAAGGGTGAATGAATCTCCTCCATCCATTCATCTCTCACTCCCTCCTTTTGCAGGTGTGGGAGAGCATGGTGATGCCGGATACTGACTGTGATTAGTACACAGACGTGCCACACACACACACACGGCAGGTACCACCAATGTTTAACATGGGGTTATTTAATTCAAAGCATAGCTATCATTTTCTGGCTATAAATAACAATATAACAGTGAGACATGTTAGTATCTGTCTGTACAGGCCATTCTAATTATGACACTGACTGACTACAAGACAAGAACCAACAACACTCCTATTCTTCTCTCTTATAGGCAATTCTCTAACTTCCCATCTAAAGATATATGGGCTAGTCAATGGAGTCCCCATTTAAATAGCTTTTTAGCCCAGGACTAGACTAAGAGGTTCTAACCTCTTATCCAAAATTCCATACCGGATCTGCAGCTACATTGGTTGGGTCTCTTTTAACAAATGTAGTTCATTATGCAGAGGACTATGCAAAATGTTAAGCCTATATCAAAACTACAAATGTAAATCTGCTACTGGCAGCCAGTATCTTCCTTATCACTACCAGTTAGGATGTTTGAAACATCATTACACTAGCCATAACCAAACACTAGCTAAAGGCTTGGTGCATAGTTCACTATTAGCAACATTCAACCTTATATTGTGTGTGCTGTGCAGTATCTGTATTGTTTTGCCGGTGCTATTTAAATTGTGCATGACAGATTCTCTGTCGAGGACAATAAATGATTCTATTCAAAACACTCACAAGCTAAGTGCATCTCTAACCCTGGCAAAAACGTTAGGCTAATCCACAGCCAACCAAAACTGCGGAGGTGGTCCCTCAGTCTCACCTTGTCTTCCTGAGATCTGCGACATACGGCATGATGGGACTTGCGGTCCGGAGAGGGTTTGGGGTGAGGAGGAGAGGGACGAGGAGGAGAGGAATGTTCATCCTCCTCCTCCTCCTCCAGCACCACGATACACACACGGCTCGCACGCTCCGACCGCATCGTTAACACACACATACAACGTACCCCCCTTATACAGACACACACATTGTACCGCTCACATACACGGCTCTGTAGTTCCAACTGCCCTCGTTCTCTTAATAACACACTGTACCCCCTCTCCACACACCAGCCCCCCCACTGTAACAGTGCAGCTCCTGGGGTATAATATAATCCAAGCTGAAAGCAGCTCTGTCCTCTCGATGTCCTCCACTGTTACCGAGCTACAGCAGTCTGGAAGTCAGGCAGCTCCCTCTCCCTCACGCACGCGCTCTCTCTCTCTCTCGACACACAGTGGCTAGGGATTCCTCAGTATAATGGCAGCAGCGGCATGCGGCAGACTGATCTGACTGGCTAGCACACAGGAAGCTACATATACCACTGCCGCCTGTGCTGCTGTAGCCAAACACACACGCTCACATACACACAGAGGCCCTATGATTAGTAAGGACAATGCTGTGAGCCGGAGCTGTGTGTATTTGTTGCTCTATTCAGAAAGCTGCTGAAACCAGCGCTTTCATAGAGAGAGAGCGAGAGAGAAAGAGAAGGGGGCGAGAGAGAGAGAGAGAAAGAGAAGGGGGAGAGGGCGAGAGATGGAGAGAAAAAGGGGATGGGGTATGGTGAAAGGGGGAGGGGAGAGGGAGAGCGAGGGGACAGCTAGAAGTAGGTAGGTAGCTCAGCAGTCAGTCAGCTATCCTCCTGTTCTCAGTCCAGACAGACAAGCACTGACAAAAAGGTCACATCCTGGATCTGGTGCAGCAGTACTGGTCAACACTGTAGAAGTCTGTATTGTTCTATAGTGGTCTGCACTGGTCCTTAATGGTGTCTATGGTGGACACCTTGCTGGGGTCTATGGAACTGGTCTGTAATTATGTCCGCACTGGTCTGGTCCATAGTTTCTGTACTGCTGGTCTGTAGTGGTCTGTACTGGTCGGTGTTTTTATTCGGGCACAAAGGCTCTGCTGTGTTCTCCATTAGGAGAAGAGAGGCTTTATCCCTCTCACAGAACTTAAAGAGAAGTGTATGCCAGTGTGTGTGTGTGTATGCCAGTAACCCCATTGGTGCATTGGTGGCTGAGCTTCCCCTATTCCCTCATTATAAAAACTGGAACAAACTGGCAAGACAACTAGAGCAGTGTGTGTGTGTCTATTGTAACTGTTTTCATATGGGAGGCAGAGCCTGAGAGCCTAGAGGAGCATTCTAGTCTAGCCACAAAACCCCATTAAATCAGTGTGTGTGCGTGTGCATGCATTCTCCCACTTTGCTTTGTGTGTGTTGGAAGACTTGCAATAGAGCAGATCTAAATCATATGACCAGTCTGTGTCCCCAGTCTGTCTCTATGGTATAGACATCGGGCTACCAGCACCAGATTTGGGCTGTTTGCAGAAAAACAGCACCAGTTAGAAGAACCACAGAACATGTCTATTCTGGGAAACATTGTCCCATAAGGGTGTACTGACATATAGCAACATCTCACGGGTGATCAAAAGAAATAGGATGCATCGGAGCCAATTTGGATTGTCATAGCAAAGGAGGTGTGAATGGGTAGGTAAAGAGATGTGTGTGAGAGAGAACAGGCATGCTTACTCACAGGACTCTGTGTGTGTTTGTAATGTAAGACTCATTCACACACGGAGGCTCACACGTACCCAAACACACCCACAGCAACAGGTAAGTATTGGTATTCAGTAACATAGGAACAACCAGCTCCAGCCTCATGTGAACACATCCACACACAGTCCTGCATCAATCAATGCATTTTGGGTTTCTGCTTCTGAGGCTTGAAAACTGACAAACTTATGTTTTGGAAAATGGATGGATGGGAAGTCAGAAAGGCCATGAGTTATTAGATATATTGTTCCTGCTCTGTGTTCGTAATAAAGGTCATCTGTCCACACACACACACACGGGGAGGATGTTGAGCTACCAGACGCCATCTAGAGGATCTACAGTGCCTTCAAAAGTATTCATACCCCTCAACTTTTTGGGGACCTTACAACTATTAGCCCATACAAATGCATTGAATAAAATATTCACTACATGGAACAGCAGATAGGACCCCCCCAAAAAAAGTGAAAGGGATGTTTGTTCTGAAGTATCTGTCCTATATCAGAGAGATACTGTATAAAAACAACCAGGAAATAAATATATACAGTACCAGTCAAAAGTTGTTTCACCTACTCATTCCAGGGTTTATTCATTTATTTTTTTGACTATGTTCTACACTGTAGAATAATAGTGAAGACATCAACACTATGAAATAACACATGGAATCATGTCGTAACGAAAAAGTGTTCAACAAATCAAAATATAATTTATATGTGAGATTCTTAAAGTAGCCACTCTTTGCCTCGATGACAGCTTTGCACACTCCTGGCACTCTCTCAACCAGATTCATGAGGTTGTCACCTCGAATGCATTTCAATTTACAGGTGTGCCTTGTTAAAAGTTAATTTGTGGAATTTCTTTCCTTCTTAATGCATTTGAGCCAATCAGTTATGTTGTGACAAGGTAGGGGTGGTATACAGAAGCCAGCCCTATTTGGTAAAAGACCATGTCCATATTATGGCAAGAACAGCCCAAATAAGAAAAGAGAAACAACAGTCCATCATTACTTTAAGACATGAAGGTCAGTCAATTCAGAACATTTCAAGAACTTTGAAAGTTTCTTCAAGTGCAGTCGCAAAAACCATCAAGCCCTATGATGAAACTGGCTCTCATGAGGACCGCCTCAGGAAAGGAAGACCCAGAGTTACCTCTGCTGCAGAAGATAAGTTTAATAGAGTTACCAGCCTCAGAAATTGCAGCCCAAATAAATGCTTCACAGAGTTCAATTAACAGACACCTCAAGATTAACTGTTCAGACGAGACCACGTGAATCAGGCCTTCAAGGTTGAATTGCTGTAAAGAAACCACAACTAAAGGACACCAATAAGAAGAGACTTGCTTGGTCCAAGAAACACAAGCAATGGACAATAGACTGTGGAAATTTGTCCTTTGGTTTGATGAGTCCAAATTTAGTATTTTTGGTTCCAACTGCAGTGTCTTTGTAAGACGCAGAGGAGGTGAATGTATGATCTCCACACGTGTGGTTCCCATCGTGAAGCATGGAGGAGGAAGTGTGATGGTGCTTTGCTGGTGACACTGGCAGTGATTTATTTAGAATTCAAGGCACACTTAACCAGTATGGCTACCACAGCATTCTGCAGCGATACTCCCTCCCATCTGGTTTGCGCTTAGTGAGACTATCATTTGTTTTTCAACAGGACAGTGACCCAACACACCTCCAGGCTGTGTAAGGGATATTTGACAAAGAAGGATAGTGATGGTGTGCTGCATCCTGGCCTCCACAATCGCCTGACCTCAACCCAATTGAGTGGGTGTGGGATGAGTCCCAGTCTGAGGTCCTGAGGGCTCTGGAGCAGGTTCTCATCAAGAATCACTCTGTGCTTTGTTCCATTCATCTTTCCCTTGATCCTGACTAGTCTCCCAGTCCCTGCTGCTGAAAAACATCCCCAGCACATATGATGCTGTCACCACCACGCTTCACCGTAGGGATGGTGCTAGGTGTCCTCCAGAAGTGACGCTTGGCATTCAGGCAGAAGAGTTCAATCTTGGTTTCATCAGACCAGAGAATCTTGTTTCTCATGGTCTGAGAGTCCTTTAGCAAACTCCAAGCGGGCTGTCACATGCCTTTTACTTAAGAGTGTCAACCGTCTGGCTACTCTACAGTAAAGACCTTATTGGTGGAGTGCTGCAGAGATGGTTGTCCTTCTGGAAGGTTCTCCCGTCTCCACAGAGGAACTCTGGAGCTCTGTCAGAGTGACCATTGGGTTCTTGGTCCACTCCCTGACCAAGGCCCTTCTCCACCGATTGCTCAATTTGGCCAGGCGGCCAGGTCTAGGAAGAGTCTTGGTAGTTCCAAACTTCTTCCATTTAAGAATGATGGTGGGGGGGGGGGCCTTGGAGCAAAATGTGTTCGTGAGAGTCTCATCTTTCCATAGAGGGTCATAATATACTGAACAAAAATATAAACACAACATTAAACAATTTCAATGATTCATATAAGGAAAACAGTCAATTTAAAATGCATTAAGCCCTAATCTATGGATTTCACAAGACTGGGAATACAGATATGCATCTGTAACAGATGTGAAACGGCTAGCTAGTTAGCGGTGGTGCGTGCTAAATAGTGTTTCAATCAGTGACGTCACTTGCTCTGAGACCTTGAAGTAGTGGTTCCCCTTGCTCTGCAAGGGCCGCGGCTTTTGTGGAGCGATGGGTAACGGTGCTTCGTGGTCTGACAAACACTGTTCTAGCTCTGACACCTTTTACCGTAGATGCGGAAGTGCGACATCTGCGGATTGAGACGCATCAGATCTCTAGCTTAAACTAATATATTTTTAATGGGGATTTTCTGATTATGCTAACTCAATTTCCACAGGGGCACGGACATCAAATCTAGGGGGGGGTTAGGTTAGATGAAGAGCGGCAGTAAACAGCAATTTTCAAGTCTTTCCACAGATTTTCAAAGGGATTTAAGTCTGGGCTTTAGCTGGGCCATTGAAGAACTTTCACATCCTTGTTCTGAAGACATTCACAGTATTGCCTTGGGTGTATGTTTGGGGTCATTAACCTTTGGCAAAGATTTCACATTCCAGTCTCCCAGGTTGTTTGCACTCTAAAGCAGGTTCTAGTCAAGGATTTGCCTATATTAGGCTCCATTCATTGTTCCGTCTATCCTTACCAGTCTCCCAGTCCCTGCCGCTGAAAATAATCACAATAGCATGATGCCGCCACTACCATACTTCACGGTAGGGATGGTGTTAGACGGTTGATGAGCTGTGCCTGGTTCTCTCCAGACATTGTGTTTTTTTATTCAGGCCAAAGCGTTACATTTCTATCTCATCAAACCATAGAATCTTTTGCTTTATCATCAGTCTTTCACATGCATTTCTTTGTTGCAAACTCCAGGCGTGATGTCATGTGCCTTTTTCTCAGCACTGGATTCCATCTGGCCACTCCCAGAAAGCCCAGATTGGTGAAGTGCTGTAGAGACTGTTGTTCTTCTGACAGGTTCTCCCATCTCCGCCAAGGATCTCTGTATTTCTGTCAGAGTGGTCATTGGGTTCTTGGTCATCAACTTGACTAAGGTCCTTCTTGCCCGGTTGCTCAGTTTGTTCGGACGGCAAGCTTTAGACAGAGTCTGGCTAGTTCCACTCTAGAAATAGTTTTATACCCTTCCCCAGATATATGCCTCATCACAATTGTATCTCAGAAATCTACAAACAGTTCCTTGGACTTCATGGTATAGATTCTGCTGACATGGACTGTCAACTGTGGGACCTAAATCATGTCCAAACAATTGAATTGGCCACAGGTGGACTCCAAATTGTAGTGACAGGTGGACTCCAAATTGTAGTGACAGGTGGACTCCAAATTGTAGTGACAGGTGGACTCCAAATTGTAGTGACAGGTGGACTCCAAATTGTAGTGACAGGTGGACTCCAAATTGTAGTGACAGGTGGACTCCAAATTGTAGTGATATCAAGGATAACAAAAATAATTGGATGCACCTGAGCTCAATTTGGAGTGAGGAGTGTCATAGAAAAGATATATGCGAGATATATACACTGGTCAAAAAAATAAGGGAACACTTAAACAACACAATGTAAATCCAAGTCAATCACACTTCTGTGAAATCAAACTGTCCACTTAGGAAGCAACACTGATTGACAATAAATTCCATATGCTGTTGTGCAACTGAAATAGACAACAGGTGGAAATTATAGGCAATTAGCAAGACACCCCCAATAAAGGAGTGGTTCTGCAGGTCACTTTTGAATGCTGGCGGTGCTTTCACTCTAGTGGTAGCATGAGACGGAGTCTACAACCCACACAAGTGGCTCAGGTAGTGCAGCTCATCCAGGATGGCACATCAATGCAAGCTGTGGCAAGAAGGTTTGCTGTGTCTGTCAGCGTAGTGTCCAGAGCATGGAGGCGCTACCAGGAGACAGGCCAGTACATCAGGAGACGTGGAGGAGGTCGTAGGAGGGCAACAACCCAGCAGCAGGACCGCTACCTCCACCTTTGTGCAAGGAGGAGCAGGAGGAGCACTGCCAGAGCCCTGCAAAATGACCTCCAGCAGGCCACAAATTTGCATGTGTCTGCTCAAACGGTCAGAAACACACTCCATGAGGGTGGTATGAGGGCCCGACGTCCACAGGTGGGGGTTTTGCTTACAGCCCAACACCGTGCAGAACGTTTGGCATTTGCCAGAGAACACCAAGATTGGTAAATTCGCCACTGGCACCCTGTGCTCTTCACAGATGAAAGCAGGTTCACACTGAGCACATGTGACAGACGTGACACAGTCTGGAGACGCCATGGAGAACGTTCTACTGCCTGCAACATCCTCCAGCATGACCGGTTTGGCAGTGGGTCAGTCATGGTGTGGGGTGGCATTTCTTTGGGGGGGCCGCACAGCCCTCCATGTGCTCGCCAGCGGTAGCCTGACTGCCATTAGGTACCGAGATGAGATCCTCAGACCCCTTGTGAGACCATATGCTGGTGCGGTTGGCCCTGGGTTCCTCCTAATGCAAGACAATGCTAGACCTTATGTGGCTGGAGTGTGTCAGCAGTTCCTGCAAGAGGAAGGCATTGATGCTATGGACTGGCCCGCCCGTTCCCCAGACCGGAATCCAATTTGAGCACATCATGTCTCGCTCCATCCACCAACAGATGCACCACAGATTGTCCAGGAGTTGACGGATGCTTTAGTCCAGGTCTGGGAGGAGATCCCTCAGGAGACCATCCGCCACCTCATAAGGAGCATGCCCAGGCGTTGTAGGGAGGTCATACAGGCACGTGCCTCATTTTGACTTGTTTTAAGGACATTACATCAAAGTTGGATCAGCCTGTAGTGTGGTTTTCCACTTTAAATTTTGAGTGTGACTCCAAATCCAGACCTCCATGGGTTGATTTGATTTCCATTGATAATTTGTGTGATTTTGTTGTCAGTACATTCAACTATGTAAAGAAAAAAGTATTTAATAAGAATTTCATTAATTCAGATCTAGGATGTGTTATTTTAGTGTTCCCTTTATTTTTGAGCAGTGTATATACTATATCCTACATTATCTATTCTATACTATCTATTGCATCTTAGCCGCTCTGTCACTGCTCATCCACATATTTTATATATTCTTATCCCATTCCTTCACTAAATTGTGTGTATTAGGTTTTGTTTTGGAATTTGTTAGATAATGCTGCACTCTCAGATCTAGAAGCAGAGGCATTTCGCTACACTCGCAAAAACATCTGCTAACCATGTGTATGTGACCAATAAAATGTGATTTGAAGTGTGCTAAATCAGCTTTGTTTTTTTACAAGGCAGTAAATAAGCCTTAATGAACAGTTTGTGGGCGCCGTTTGTCACCGTTAGTGTTGTGGCTTTGCTGGCATGCATCGATATGTTTTGTTGTTGTTGAGTTTGCCCCCCCAAGATTTACATGCTAAAATTGACACGGGTGTGTATTCCTAAAAACACATTTCAGAAGAATCAAAACACCCTAGGAACTGGAGAATAGACTAGCCTACTATAACAGACGGGGAGTGTTGAGGCAAGTGTGTGTATATTGGAAGGATATTGGCAGACAGAGGGTGCATGCTCTTGTGAGTGGGCAGTACACTAAAACAACTTGTAGAGTGTCAAGGACCTTTGGATACACTCACGTGCAAACACCCATTTTGGACTTTACACCTGTTGCTGACCAGCTGAGAGTTATCTGTCATGACGCCAGGTGACTTTCCATGTAGCTATGCTTTGACAAACTAATTTTCTGGCAAAAATAAGTTGGCTAAAGCAATATAACTTACATATCTACCAGGCTTTAACTTCGGCTAAATATATAGCTAGCTAGCTAATTATAAGTTTCGAGTCGTTTTTACTTAATGCAAACGACCCAAATGTCGGCTAAACGACAAGCGATTTCTTTCAGTAACGTTAACTAGGATAGTTGCTAATTAGCCCACAACCTACCTGGTCTCGAATCTTTAGAACCATCGTTTTTCTTGGTTCGCCGATGTCTTAGTTTTACCGGCGTGTCTAGCTAACCGGCTGCTGAGGGTTATGGTCCGTTATAGTCCAGTTTGCATCACGCTCTCTCCTTCCAAAGACAGGCACACAAGAAACCAAACAAACCCAACAACATAACAGCCGCTAGTAAAAAGATTATTGATTGGCTAGAGGCAAGTTCCACCCAGGAGCAATAACGATGCTGGTTAGTCAGCTGCAGATGAGCGTTGGGAATGAGGGATTCGTTTATATGTCCCGGGTTACCCAGTGTGTGGAGTTTTATCGGGTGAAGTGATTGCATTCGTTTTGGAACCAGGCTGCCTACCTGCTTGCCTCCAGGGCGTGAGCCGGGTGCCCGGCTCTGGCCGACTGCGATGTCGACTCAAAACTACAGTGACGCAAAAAAGCATGTGGAGTGATGAGTAGGATTCTGTGTTTTCACATGCAAAGGTGATTGGTTTTGACAAAAACGGCTTTATCTGCCTTCCCAAGGAAAACTAGTTTGAAAATTCAAAAATGTATTTTATGGAAAAGAGATCTTGTATGTTTCTGGACAATGCACAATGATGCCCTGTTGACAACATGACCAAGCCAGATTTTGAGAAGGGCATTCCTCTCTGCTTTCGCCGATGGTGACGGGCAATTTCCCGGTTCAGCCCTGGCCAGCCCCAGCCAGCGTAATATAACTCCTTCCGTGTTTCATTGGGGAAATCCATTTAGAAAATATTTGACATAACTGACCTAGAATAAAAATGTGGGATAGGTAGGCGCAGGGGAGCAACCTTCACTGGGGATGGGAACGGGGACGACATGTCCCCCACATTATGAAATTGCATTTTTGTCCCCCACAGGTTTATCATTGGAATGGGATACAAAACGAGGCAATGGTGTGCTTTAGGACCATGCGGACCTCTCAGAGCGGGCGGATGTTTAGAGTATAACACAACTGGAGAAAAAAACAATATATATATATATATATATATATATGTATATATTTGCCCCCACTTCTAAAACCAAAGTTGCACCCATGGTCATAGGTCTACTGTATGTGCATCTCTCAGATTTGACAATTGATTGAAAACTCCCACTCTTAATCATTATGAAATAGATTAGTTCAACTGTAAACTTCAACTGTAGCTAGTAACTCTACACAGCAATTCTAATAACTACTTTTGAGGAGATCTTGTGAAATAAAATCCCCAGAACCTGTCAAACACTGAGGGGATTCGATTAAGCTGGGTTCCCAGGTAAACAAAGTCGGCTCAAAACAAAAGTGACGTGTGGAGTAATGAGTATGATTATGTGTGAGTATGTGTTTTCACATGTAAAAGTGATATTGCTTTTGATACAATACAATATTACTATACTTCCCATTCAAAACTAGTTTGAAAATTCAAACATATTTTATGGAGAAGAGATGTATATTTCTAGACCATGCACTATGCTGCCTTGTTGAACACTTCCAAGCAGCACAGATTCTTGCTTGATTTGAGAAGGGCACTCCTCCCCCACCGCTTTTGACGGTTCATGTAATGGGCCATAGACTGGTGCACTGTGGCAAAACAAAACTACCTCATGAAGCTGGTTGAGAGAATGCCAAGAGTGTGCAAAGCAGTCATCAAGTCAAAGGGTGGCTAATCTGAAGAATCTCACATATTAAATATATTTTGATTAGTTTAACACTTTTTTAGTTACCACATGATTCCATATTTGTTATTTCATAGTTTTGATGTTTACAGTATTATTCCACAATGTAAAAAATAGTAAAAATAAAGAAAAACTCTTGAATAAGTAAGTATGTCCAAACTTTTGACTGGTACTGCATAATGCATCAGTAAAGTAGATACAGTCTCTTGGTCAGGGCCAGTTATAGCCTTCTGGGGGCCATAAGTGAAATTTGGTGCCCCCCCCCCCCACCTCTCAGCTAAACATTTTAGTGGCCACCCTCCTGACAGTGGAGATATATTTTTTAAGTACATTTCCTTTTAAAGCACGTTTTCTGCGATTCTACACATTTTGTCATGGAGCGGAGAAAAAACGTAATTTTAATAACACATTTCCTGCAGTTCTACCCATTTTGCATGTTAGCAGTTTTAAAGATGCACTATTCGAATCGTTCGCCTAATTTCAGTGTATGTGACAAAACAAGCAAGTATAGTGTAGAGAATCATTGTACCATCTGAACTGCTGTGAAATATGTTTTCCATAACCAAAAATATTGTATTTTCAGCTGTTTGAAGCTGGTGTAGAAAACCAAAAGATGTATAAACAAAAATAGCACACATTGAACATATCTACCACTTCTTAGACTTGCTTTCAATGTGAATGACAGATCTATAACACATTTATTTCTATGTGAATTTGGTCAGGTTCACCCAAAAAGTTACACATTGTAGCTTTACAGCTAATTTCCTGCAATTCTACAAATGTAAGGACTTATGCAATGTTAATATAGTATCTGAGTGAGAATGATTAACAAAATCAATGTGGGCCCCATGAAGGCCAGGTTGATATTTGGCCAAAATTACTACAAGTTTAGATAGCTGGCTAGACTAACTACCAATCTAAAAAGTATTAGCTGACATGGCTAAATGAGTGACTGCCAGTGACTGTAATTACCAGAGAAAAACTGCGGATGCACAACCACATTTATTAGTGTATTCTACTATCCTTACTCTCAATAGTAGGTTTGAGGCCCGACTGAGTTCCCTAGTGGCTGGGGGCCCTAAGTGACCTCATGTCACTAATGCCTGGAACTGGCCCTGCTCAGGGTGGTTGATTGACATGCAGTCTGTCCCTATAATGACTGTTATTAATAGCTTCTGCTGTCACTGAATAGGCTACCTCTGACCTTTTGCCTAAAGAGTCTCCCCGACCTGGGGACATTCCTTATCAAATGTATATCAGTGAAGAATGTGGCTCAGATATGAGATACCCAGGAGCTATCGGATTAAAATCTATAGACCAGACCGATTAATACAGTATGGTCCACTGAAGATGCAAGGACGCCACCTTGCAGCGACAGAAGTCATGACATAGCACTGGCTACAAATCAGCTGCCAAGGGGAGGGTATTTTGGTGCTTTCAAGACAACTGGGAACTCTGGAAAAAAACAAGGTCAAATCATGACATCAGTGATCTTCAGGTCGGAGCTCCAGAAAGATGCCTGAGTTTGACTTCCGAGTTGGATGACCGTTCAAAACTATTTTTCCTAGTCGGAACCATTTTTTCCCCTTAGATCCCAGTTGTTTTGAACGCATCATTCGTGTTGTGTGTAAGTGAGACAGCTACACTAAGCCCTGCAGCCTTATTAGGCTAGACTGCTGCTAAGCTGGTGAGTGTGAATGTTTTTACAAATCTACATCTCCTAAACCGTGTTAAGCTGCTAACAGCAGCTCCTGCTAACTCTAGCTGGAGTGTGTGGTTGCAGAGAGAGGAAAAGAGTGAGGGAGAAAAGGGAGACAAAGTGGGAGGATGCAAGAGACTCTGAAGGAGAGTGAGAGATCACTGAAGAGCAACACGTGCCACACACACCACACAGTGGTCAGTTAGTTATCATTTTATTATTAGTGTTATACTGATCGGAGTTCAGCGTCTCCAAAGGAATAGTTTGATAAGCATGATGCAAGAAACACCACAGAGTAGGGGTCTCCAACTCTGCTCTTGGAGAGCTACCCTCCTGTGCAGGATTTTTCTCCAGCCCTGCTCTAACACACCTGGTTTAGCTGCTCCTCATCAAGACCTTGATTGGCTAAATTGGGTGTATTAGAACAGAGCAGGGTTTAAGCAAAAGCCAGTAGTTCTCCAGGAAGAGGGTCGGCCACACCTGGTTCTAGAGTCTAAAACACACCCCTGGCTCTAAAATCTTTAGATTTTTGAGTTCTTTTCAGTCTAAAATGACCATGACATTCTGTTTGATCTTTATCTTTTGTTAAAGAAAAATATGAAAATAGAGTTGACAGACATTTAGGCACACTATAGACACGTACTGTACACAGATATGCACACGGTTCATTATCATAGATTCATAATGTACTAGGAGATCCCAGTTTTTCACAGCAACGTTTCATCAAAATCGACATGAGGCCGTGTTGTCTCATTGTGTTCACCCATTAGATTCTGTTCCCATTCATTTAATGATTTATACAACACAGGATCATGTTGATGTGAGGTAAACGCTATGAAAACCTGTCCCCAAGGGATTAAAAAACATCAACAGCCAAGCCATCTTGAACAGGAGGAGAGTGTGGAGGCTTTTAAGGTGAAGTCCTATGGGGTTCCCCTGGTCAACTCTCCAGTCCAGGGACAAATATCCACCTCCCTTTAAAAAGGTGTCACAGCTTAGAGTTAATGTCCTCACGCTGTCAATCACAGTCAAGAGCTGCTCATTGCCAGCCAATCACAGCAGACGAGGGACCCTTCCATCCAATGGCAGCAGTGGAATGGAGCTCTGTTCGTCCAATGGAAGAACTCGGGTAGTAAGTGCTCTTCAGCAGTGATTCTATTGGTTCACAGGAACACAGTATTCCTGCAATTCGATTGGTCAGATGACAAAGTCTCTCCTGTCATCGGTTCATATAACAGGATGTCATTTTTGTTTGCGCTCCAAACAGGCTCAAATGCATAATAAGCCCCTCTCCTATATTGCTAGACCAATGAGCTAGCTTTCTATCAAGAGGCTTTAGCTCGACTGGCTGATCACTCCTCTTTCCTGCTACTGACACATCAGCACGGAAACCACAGATTCATCAGGAGTGAGAAACCCCCCCCCAAAAACAGACTTATAAAACAAGTCTAAATACATTATTATTTTTTTAACATCGGAATGTAGGTTGTTTGGGGTTAGAATACTTTTTTTCTTTGGGGAAGGGGGAGAATTCTTTCACCTTTTCTACAATTTTTCAAAACATTTTAGTTTACATTTTATACAATATACAGTTATTCAAATACACATGCATTAAAGAAAAATATTGCACAAAATGAATGACAATAAAAGTGTAAAAGTGTGATAGGGATATCAGTTGGTTTTCTCTTTGTAACGTAGTGCTGCGAGTGTGTGTGTGTGTGTGTGTGTGTGAGAGAGAGAGCGTTACTATAGCATGGTCTCTTGGTCTGTATTAAGGCTGCTTCACTAAAGCTCACACTGGCACAGTGTCTGACTGGGGAGGGCTGCATCTTACTGCTACACACTCAAACACACAAAAACCCTAAAAGACATAACACAGACAGACAGGACCCACAGAGTACATTCTAATAGGCATACCTGTGTATGCGTAGATACCCGACAGACAGTCACCTCCACAGACGGCAACATTGACAGAGTCTGGCCTGTTTCATTTAATTCTGGCTCCGTCCAAAATGGCACCATATTCCTAATGTAAAAGTGGACTACTATTAGGATCCGTCTGTCCAAAAGTAGTGCACTAGAATGGGGTGCCATTTCAAATTTACCCAGGTCTCAGCTCTAGAGAAAGCAGGTGAGCTGTGCATTCTGGTTTCTTCTTCTTTCACATGATTAACAATAGGAAGCACAGTGAGTAAACTAGAGCTGTCTCTATCATGCCTGTCGAGACACAGACACACAAACAGCTAGGGCTTTGGTTGTCATGGCTACTGACCGGTGCATTAAAAATGGGAAATACCCTTTAGGCCAAACCCTGCCTCCCTGTGTGAAAGGATTATGGCAGGCATGGATGTCACATTGTGTAAAAAAAAAACATAAAATAACAAAAATGTGAAAAAAATGCCTTGCAGAACCAGATGTGGTTGACACTGCAGGCCCATTCTCTGTCTCTATTTCCTCATCTGTCTTCTGCTGTTTAAAAGCTTACAGTACAAGTCAGACCCATATATATATATACATACACCCGTAGAAAAAGAATCTATTCATTCTATTTCTATGTACAGGTACAGTATATACACAACATATGCCATTCAACCTATGTGGGTCGTTCTACGAAATGAGTCCCTTTTGCATCCCTTTGATATTTTTAGTAGAAATTGTGCGGCAATATTGATTTTTAAAGCTGCAATTCTTACTTTTTGGGCGACCCAACCAAATTCACACAGAAATATGAGTTATAGATCTGTCACTCATTGAAAGCAAGTCTTAGAAGCAGTATATATGTTCTATGTGGGTTATTTCTATGCTTCACGGTCTTAAGTTTCATTTAGCAACTTTTACATTCGTTTTTTTTTGTACACCAGCGTCAAACAGCTGGAAATACAATATTTTGGGTTATCGAAAAGCTATTTCACGGCGGTTTACATAGTACAATGATTCTCTTCCCTGTACTTGCTTGTTTCGTCACAAACTGAAATTAGGCGAACTATTAGAATTTGCGCAACCAGGAAATGGCAGATCAATTTCTGCATAGTGCATCTTTAAAAGCCTGTTATATTAAATGAAGTGACCACATGGACAATTCAATACATTTGATTTTGAATATGAATAGACTTGCTAAAGTGCCACAATTCTGCCATGTCCCTCCGTGCACTCTCTGTGACTTCTAGGAAGATGTTAACCCAAAAATGTCTCCATGTTTTCACCATCACTGTGAAGCCTAAGTTATATTGTTGCTTTGACAATGTCATTTGTGAAGAGTATTTAATTAATGTGATTCATTCAGGTAAACCCTGTTAAATGAACTATCCTATTCTTTTTTTTAAATTCAAGTGAAAAATTTAACATTTAACAGTAAAATTATAATGTAAAAGCAGATGAACTGGTTTACTCTTTTTTGCCATTTTGTCTTGTTTTGTGGTGGAAAACTGAGTAGGTTGAGCATAACACGTCAACCCTGTTACCCATCGATAGAAAGGCTAAAAATGTTTTAAGAATTCATTGTTTTTTGTGAAGCTGGCATTCAATTGCCCCTCCCTGTTGCACACAAGAGCCTTCCATTCCCCCGGTCACAAGGGATTTATGGCTGATTGAAGGTTAAATCGTCAACCCTGTTACGGTCAACCCTGTTACGGTCAACCCTGTTACGGTCAACCCTGTTACGGTCAACCCTGTTACGGTCAACCCTGTTACTTTATCTGGCACTTACATTTAGCATCTTTGTTTCTTCATTTTAGTCATTTAGCAGACACCCTTATCCAGAGCGACTTACAGGAACAATGATGGTTCATTTCCCTTAAAGGCACCGACAGATTTTTCACCTAGTCGGCTCGGGGATTCCAACCAGTGACCTTTCGGTTACTTACCCAATGCTCCTAACCGCTAGGCTACCTGCCGCCCAGTTATTCTTTTCTTTAACCTCTTGAGATGGGAAACTATGCTTTTTATTAGCTTGAAAATATGCTCTTCATTAAATCTACATTTCTTTCCCACCAAATTACTCTAACCCAGCGTTTCCAAAACTTGGTCCTCGGGACCTTAAGGGTTGCATGTTTTGGTTTTTGCCCTAGCACTACAAAGATGATTAATAAACTCATCATCAAGCTTTGATTACTTGAAATCAGCTGTGTAGTGCTAGGGCAAAAAAACTCATTGTGAAACCAGGACCGAGTTTGGGAAACACTACCCAAAAGGGGCTCATTACATGGAACGACCCATGTATTTCTCTATACATAGCTCTGCTCTCTGGTATCAGTAACGGAGATCAGCTGCTGTGTATATCAGAGCAGCTGTCAGTCTGACCACACATATACAATAAAATAGTTTAGTAGGAAGTAAAAAGTACAAAAATAAAATAAAACACAAATGCGGTCTCTAAACTGTGCACAGGAGGGTGTGTGTGAGTGAGTTGAGGAGAGGAGAGTGTGAGAGGCATGTAGGGGAGAGGAGGGAAGAGTTAAGTGCTCGGATAGCCCAAAAAGCACCTCTTGACATAGAAAGAAGGACACGCACACCTCTTCTCACCAGCACACATACACACCCTCCCCACTACTCCCCTCCTTCCTCTGTTCTCTCACGGCGTGTGAGCGAGTGTGTGTCACCAAGTACCCTGCCCAATCCCAGTCTCCTGTCACCTCTTCAGGGAGGTGCTCTTGAGTTTCTGTGTATATCTGGCTGTGCGCGGCGAACGGGAATGCAGTTTGACAAACAGCTCTGGGAACTTGTACTGAGGGAACATGGTCTCCAGGAATCCTTCTAGGAGCACGTAGACCAGCCGACGATTCATTGGTCCGTGTTGGAACATGTCAAACACACGAAGGATGCCTTTACGAGTCGTATCCGCCCCTATGATGTGCTTCAACTCATCTAGAGGAGGATAGAGTGAGAAATTCTGTATTAATAGTGAACAAATGTGTTCACTCTGTGTGTGTGTGTGTGCGTGCATTACCTGGCATGATTCCCAATAGGTTGGTCTTGGCGGCGACCCGTGTCCTCATGCGGATGTTCTTGTCCCGGCGGGGCGGAGACTCTGCTAGGATTCCGTTGGGCCAGTATGAATCCCTGCACAGGGACGGGACCACAGAGAGTTACCTTCTAACCAATCACACACAGCAATCTAATAATGTGTGTGTGTGTGTCTGTGTTTGTCACCTGAACTTCTTGACGTAGTCTGCCACCTGTTCTGGAGCTGTCATGAAGTCCACATGATCAACGATCTTCCTGCAGAGACCAGAGGGACAGACAATACAGTCAGATCGCTGTATGTGGCACTGGTGAGTGTGTGTGTGTGTGTGTGTGTACAGTACCTGTTGATAGTGTCTCCGTATGTGGCTCTGATGAGTTGCTGCAGAAGGTTCTTGATGTTCCTGCGAAGCCACTGGTTCCTCTCCTTCAGGTCAAACACCTCATCCATCAGCAGCAGCATCACACGCAGGGGGATGTTATCATCCACCTGGAAAACACACACCTCCCAAAGTAAACGTTATACCACTATATTGCTTTCACTAATTGAACATGTTCCAGAGGAGAGGGCCTATAAACTGGTGGGACCGTGTGCTAGTCGGGGTGTTGTACTCACGTTGTCGTCCAGCTGGGCTGAGACTCGGCAGTGTTCTGGGTCAACGTCAGACTTGGGGAGCAGTGGAGGCACCTGGACATCAGACAGTAGAGTATAGTCAGAGTATAGTCAGAGTATAGTCAGCGTCTGGTTGATGTATAGTCAGAGTATAGTCAGAGTATAGTCAGAGTATAGTCAGCGTCTGGTTGATGTATAGTCTGAGTATAATTAATACACGGTCAGTCTGGTTGGACTTTTAAGGTTAGAGAGTGTAGCAAGACTGTTGAACATGGACTGTTTGATGTTGCCCCAGTTTCTCAGACATGCGTCCAATGTTGGTTATATAAGGTTGTAGTATAGGTAGTAGGCCTGTGAACATTTAAATGTTTCATTGGGATCCTTAACGTTAAGAAAAACCCTTACATAGACGCAGAAACTAAACAGCATAGTGGGTCAATTTCCGTAACAACTAAGATCGTTGAAGCGCGAGGCTCAAATTCTCCGCTGTTTTGGTGCCGTGGCAACCACATTGAACAGTGTGAAGCGAATCCGTGCACATTCGCAGACACCGAGAGCCAAGTGTTGCATCTCACTCATCTCAGTATCCTAGCCTATTCATTGATGATAGACCCTGCTTTACTGACGTTGTGAGACGTTGCAAGACAAGAAATTGCGAGATACAGTTTTTTATTGGCAGATAGGCCTAGTGGACAGTTCTGACTTTCTGCCTGGTGGCCAACCTGCCTAGACTGTGCCCCTCCCCTCTCTCTCCGTTCCTCGCTAGCTCGCTATGAAAGATGCAAGTGTTTGTGTTCTCGGAAGTACGACAACTAAGTCTCCTCTGTCCCAAAAATTCTGGAACTTGACACTCAGAAATGGGAGTCGAAACTGGGAGTCGACGTGCAAGGAGTCAATTCTTTTGGAGTCGACACTCCACTACTTCATCGTTGTTAACATTTGGAAAAATGGTAGAGAAAGACGAGCGACAGCAGCGAAGCCCTGTAGGGCGATACAGTGAGAAGTTAAATGAGAAGGAAATGTAAACTTTGTAAGGTGGAATTGAGGGACAGTAATCGTAGTACAGCTGCAATGCTTAACCATCTGAAAGGGACATACCGCGAGACCTAAATTGTTGCTGGCATCGCGTGGAATTATGTGCATTTTTCTTATCGTTTTAAACGGAAAACCAATATGATTTTTTCAGTTTAAACGTTAAGAAATGTTTTCCATTTGTCACATCCCTAATAGGTCGAGTCCTTACCTTGAACATGGACTGTTTGATGTCCTGGCCCAGTTTCTCTGACATGCGTCCCATGTTGTCAGCAGCAGTGTTCATCCCTTCAGCCAGACTATCTGGCAGTCTCTTCACTGCGTTGGACACGTTACGCATCGAGCTACGCAGCGGGTTCACAAACGTATCCATCTGTTGAGACATGTGGCTCAGATGGTAAAGAATGACGCTTGCAACGCCAGGGTTGTGGGTTCGATTCCCATGGGGGACCAGTATGAAAATCTATTCACTCACTACTGTGTAAGAGCATCTGCTAAATAATGTAAATGAGACACACACAGACTAACACGCGACAGGTGAGTGTAGTGAGCGATTCCGTAGAGAAGCCACTTGAGTATGTACAGCTGGGCAACGTGAGTGTGTTTTTACATGTAAAAAAATATATATCTTACCCAGAGCAAGAGTGTCTGCTTACAGGAGCAATTAGGGTTCAGTCCCTTGCTCAAGGACACATCGAAAGAATTTTCACCTAGTCGGATCGGGGACTCGAACCAGCGACCTTTTGGTTTCTGGCCCAAAGTTCTTAACCGCTAGGCTATCTGCCGTGTGTGTGTGTGTGTGTGTGTACCTTGCGTGCGAAGTCTCCTTTGCCCTTGCTGTATTGCTTATTCTCCAGGAAGTCATAGACATAGTGAACCAGAGTAGGACAGGCCTTCATCATCTCTGGATTCAGCAGCAGCTAACACACAGAGAGAGAAGAGAGGAATGGGCATAGCCACGTAAAACAGGTATACTACACACACAGAGAGAGAAGAGAGGAATGGGCATAGCCACGTAAAACAGGTATACTACACACACAGAGAGAGAAGAGAGGTATGGGCATAGCCACGTAAAACAGGTATACTACACACACAGAGAGAGAAGAGAGGAATGGGCATAGCCACGTAAAACAGGTATACTACACACAGAGAGAGAAGAGAGGAATGGGCATAGCCACGTAAAACAGGTATACTACACACAGAGAGAGAAGAGAGGAATGGGCATAGCCACGTAAAACAGGTATACTACACACAGAGAGAGAAGAGAGGAATGGGCATAGCCACGTAAAACAGGTATACTACACACAGAGAGAGAAGAGAGGAATGGGCATAGCCACGTAAAACAGGTATACTACACACACAGAGAGAAGAGAGGAATGGGCATAGCCACGTAAAACAGGTATACTACACACACAGAGAGAAAGAGGAATGGGCATAGCCACGTAAAACAGGTATACTACACACACAGAGAGAGAAGAGAGGTATGGGCATAGCCACGTAAAACAGGTATACTACACACACAGAGAGAGAAGAGAGGTATGGGCATAGCCACGTAAAACAGGTATACTACACACACAGAGAGAGAAGAGAGGAATGGGCATAGCCACGTAAAACAGGTATACTACACACACAGAGAGAGAAGAGAGGAATGGGCATAGCCACGTAAAACAGGTATACTACACACACAGAGAGAGAAGAGAGGAATGGGCATAGCCACGTAAAACAGGTATACTACACACACAGAGAGAGAAGAGAGGAATGGGCATAGCCACGTAAAACAGGTATACTAAAGATATAACTACACACACAGAGAGAGAAGAGAGGTATGGGCATAGCCACGTAAAACAGGTATACTACACACACAGAGAGAGAAGAGAGGAATGGGCATAGCCACGTAAAACAGGTATACTACACACACAGAGAGAGAAGAGAGGAATGGGCATAGCCACGTAAAACAGGTATACTACACACACAGAGAGAGAAGAGAGGAATGGGCATAGCCACGTAAAACAGGTATACTACACACACAGAGAGAGAAGAGAGGTATGGGCATAGCCACGTAAAACAGGTATACTACACACACAGAGAGAGAAGAGAGGAATGGGCATAGCCACGTAAAACAGGTATACTACACACACAGAGAGAGAAGAGAGGAATGGGCATAGCCACGTAAAACAGGTATACTACACACACAGAGAGAGAAGAGAGGAATGGGCATAGCCAGAGAAAACAGGTATACACGTAAAACACACACACAGAGAGAGAAGAGAGGAATGGGCATAGCCACGTAAAACAGGTATACTACACACACAGAGAGAGAAGAGAGGAATGGGCATAGCCACGTAAAACAGGTATACTACACACACAGAGAGAGAAGAGAGGAATGGGCATAGCCACGTAAAACAGGTATACTACACACACAGAGAGAAGAGAATGGGCATAGCCACGTAAAACAGGTATACTACACACACAGAGAGAGAAGAGAGGAATGGGCATAGCCACGTAAAACAGGTATACTACACACACAGAGAGAGAAGAGAGGAATGGGCATAGCCACGTAAAACAGGTATACTACACACACAGAGAGAGAAGAGAGGAATGGGCATAGCCACGTAAAACAGGTATACTACACACACAGAGAGAGAAGAGAGGAATGGGCATAGCCACGTAAAACAGGTATACTACACACACAGAGAGAGAAGAGAGGAATGGGCATAGCCACGTAAAACAGGTATACTACACACAGAGAGAGAAGAGAGGAATGGGCATAGCCACGTAAAAAACAGGTATACTACACACACAGAGAGAGAAGAGAGGAATGGGCATAGCCACGTAAAACAGGTATACTACACACACAGAGAGAGAAGAGAGGAATGGGCATAGCCACGTAAAACAGGTATACTACACACACAGAGAGAAAGAGAGGAATGGGCATAGCCACGTAAAACAGGTATACTACACACACAGAGAGAGAAGAGAGGAATGGGCATAGCCACGTAAAACAGGTATACTACACACACAGAGAGAGAAGAGAGGAATGGGCATAGCCACGTAAAACAGGTATACTACACACACAGAGAGAGAAGAGAGGAATGGGCATAGCCACGTAAAACAGGTATACTACACACACAGAGAGAGAAGAGAGGAATGGGCATAGCCACGTAAAACAGGTATACTACACACACAGAGAGAGAAGAGAGGAATGGGCATAGCCACGTAAAACAGGTATACTACACACACAGAGAGAGAAGAGAGGAATGGGCATAGCCACGTAAAACAGGTATACTACACACACAGAGAGAGAGAAGAGAGGAATGGGCATAGCCACGTAAAACAGGTATACTACACACACAGAGAGAAGAGAGGAATGGGCATAGCCACGTAAAACAGGTATACTACACACAGAGAGAGAAGAGAGGAATGGGCATAGCCACGTAAAACAGGTATACTACACACACAGAGAGAGAAGAGAGGAATGGGCATAGCCACGTAAAACAGGTATACTACACACACAGAGAGAGAAGAGAGGAATGGGCATAGCCACGTAAAACAGGTATACTACACACACAGAGAGAGAAGAGAGGAATGGGCATAGCCACGTAAAACAGGTATACTACACACACAGAGAGAGAAGAGAGGAATGGGCATAGCCACGTAAAACAGGTATACTACACACACAGAGAGAGAAGAGAGGAATGGGCATAGCCACGTAAAACAGGTATACTACACACACAGAGAGAGAAGAGAGGAATGGGCATAGCCACGTAAAACAGGTATACTACACACACAGAGAGAGAAGAGAGGAATGGGCATAGCCACGTAAAACAGGTATACTACACACACAGAGAGAGAAGAGAGGAATGGGCATAGCCACGTAAAACAGGTATACTACACACACAGAGAGAGAAGAGAGGAATGGGCATAGCCACGTAAAACAGGTATACTACACACACAGAGAGAGAAGAGAGGAATGGGCATAGCCACGTAAAACAGGTATACTACACACACAGAGAGAGAAGAGAGGAATGGGCATAGCCACGTAAAACAGGTATACTACACACACAGAGAGAGAAGAGAGGAATGGGCATAGCCACGTAAAACAGGTATACTACACACACAGAGAGAGAAAAAAGATACACACACAGAGAGAGAAGAGAGGTATGGGCATAGCCACGTAAAACAGGTATACTACACACACAGAGAGAGAAGAGAGGAATGGGCATAGCCACGTAAAACAGGTATACTACACACACAGAGAGAGAAGAGAGGAATGGGCATAGCCACGTAAAACAGGTATACTACACACACAGAGAGAGAAGAGAGGAATGGGCATAGCCACGTAAAACAGGTATACTACACACACAGAGAGAGAAAGAGAGGAATGGGCATAGCCACGTAAAACAGGTATACTACACACACAGAGAGAGAAGAGAGGAATGGGCATAGCCACGTAAAACAGGTATACTACACACACAGAGAGAGAAGAGAGGAATGGGCATAGCCACGTAAAACAGGTATACTACACACACAGAGAGAGAAGAGAGGAATGGGCATAGCCACGTAAAACAGGTATACACACACACAGAGAGAAGAGAGGAATGGGCATAGCCACGTAAAACAGGTATACTACACACACAGAGAGAGAAGAGAGGAATGGGCATAGCCACGTAAAACAGGTATACTACACACAGAGAGAGAAGAGAGGAATGGGCATAGCCACGTAAAACAGGTATACTACACACACAGAGAGAGAAGAGAGGAATGGGCATAGCCACGTAAAACAGGTATACTACACACACAGAGAGAGAAGAGAGGTATGGGCATAGCCACGTAAAACAGGTATACTACACACACAGAGAGAGAAGAGAGGAATGGGCATAGCCACGTAAAACAGGTATACTACACACACAGAGAGAGAAGAGAGGAATGGGCATAGCCACGTAAAACAGGTATACTACACACACAGAGAGAGAAGAGAGGAATGGGCATAGCCACGTAAAACAGGTATACTACACACAGAGAGAGAAGAGAGGAATGGGCATAGCCACGTAAAACAGGTATACTACACACACAGAGAGAGAAGAGAGGAATGGGCATAGCCACGTAAAACAGGTATACTACACACACAGAGAGAGAAGAGAGGAATGGGCATAGCCACGTAAAACAGGTATACTACACACACAGAGAGAAAGAGAGGAATGGGCATAGCCACGTAAAACAGGTATACTAAAGATATAACTACACACACAGAGAGAGAAGAGAGGAATGGGCATAGCCACGTAAAACAGGTATACTAACACACACACAGAGAGAGAAGAGAGGAATGGGCATAGCCACGTAAAACAGGTATACTACACACAGAGAGAGAAGAGAGGAATGGGCATAGCCACGTAAAACAGGTATACTACACACACAGAGAGAGAAGAGAGGAATGGGCATAGCCACGTAAAACAGGTATACTACACACACAGAGAGAGAAGAGAGGAATGGGCATAGCCACGTAAAACAGGTATACTACACACAGAGAGAGAAGAGAGGAATGGGCATAGCCACGTAAAACAGGTATACTACACACACAGAGAGAGAAGAGAGGAATGGGCATAGCCACGTAAAACAGGTATACTACACACACAGAGAGAGAAGAGAGGAATGGGCATAGCCACGTAAAACAGGTATACTACACACACAGAGAGAGAAGAGAGGAATGGGCATAGCCACGTAAAACAGGTATACTACACACACAGAGAGAGAAGAGAGGAATGGGCATAGCCACGTAAAACAGGTATACTACTACACACACAGAGAGAAGAGAGGAATGGGCATAGCCACGTAAAACAGGTATACTACACACACAGAGAGAGAAGAGAGGAATGGGCATAGCCACGTAAAACAGGTATACTACACACACAGAGAGAGAAGAGAGGAATGGGCATAGCCACGTAAAACAGGTATACTACACACACAGAGAGAAGAGAGGAATGGGCATAGCCACGTAAAACAGGTATACTACACACACAGAGAGAGAAGAGAGGAATGGGCATAGCCACGTAAAACAGGTATACTACAACAGGTATGGGCATAGCCACGTAAAACAGGTATACTACACACACAGAGAGAGAAGAGAGGAATGGGCATAGCCACGTAAAACAGGTATACTACACACACAGAGAGAAGAAGTATGGGCATAGCCACGTAAAACAGGTATACTACACACACAGAGAGAGAAGAGAGGAATGGGCATAGCCACGTAAAACAGGTATACTACACACACAGAGAGAGAAGAGAGGAATGGGCAGCCACGTAAAACAGGTATACTACACAACAGGCATAGCCACGTAAAACAGGTATACACACACACAGAGAGAGAAGAGAGGAATGGGCATAGCCACGTAAAACAGGTATACTACACACACAGAGAGAGAAGAGAGGAATGGGCATAGCCACGTAAAACAGGTATACTACACACACAGAGAGAGAAGAGAGGAATGGGCAAGCCACGTAAAACAGGTATACTACACACACAGAGAGAGAAGAGAGGAATGGGCATAGCCACGTAAAACAGGTATACTACACACACACAGAGAGAAGAGAGGAATGGGCATAGCCACGTAAAACAGGTATACTACACACACAGAGAGAGAAGAGAGGAATGGGCATAGCCACGTAAAACAGGTATACTACACACACAGAGAGAGAAGAGAGGAATGGGCATAGCCACGTAAAACAGGTATACTACACACACAGAGAGAGAAGAGAGGAATGGGCATAGCCACGTAAAACAGGTATACTAAAACAGGTATACTACACACACAGAGAGAGAAGAGAGGAATGGGCATAGCCACGTAAAACAGGTATACTACACACACAGAGAGAGAAGAGAGGAATGGGCATAGCCACGTAAAACAGGTATACTACACACACAGAGAGAGAAGAGAGGAATGGGCATAGCCACGTAAAACAGGTATACTACACACACAGAGAGAAGAGAGGAATGGGCATAGCCACGTAAAACAGGTATACTACACACACAGAGAGAGAAGAGAGGAATGGGCATAGCCACGTAAAACAGGTATACTACACACAGAGAGAGAAGAGAGGAATGGGCATAGCCACGTAAAACAGGTATACTACACACACAGAGAGAAGAGAGGAATGGGCATAGCCACGTAAAACAGGTATACTACACACACAGAGAGAGAAGAGAGGAATGGGCATAGCCACGTAAAACAGGTATACTACACACACAGAGAGAAGAGAGGAATGGGCATAGCCACGTAAAACAGGTATACTACACACACAGAGAGAGAAGAGAGGAATGGGCATAGCCACGTAAAACAGGTATACTACACACACAGAGAGAGAAGAGAGGAATAGCCACGTAAAACAGGTATACTACACACACAGAGAGAGAAGAGAGGAATGGGCATAGCCACGTAAAACAGGTATACTACACACAGAGAGAGAGAAGAGAGGAATGGGCATAGCCACGTAAAACAGGTATACTACACACACAGAGAGAGAAGAGAGGAATGGGCATAGCCACGTAAAACAGGTATACTACACACACAGAGAGAAGAGAGGAATGGGCATAGCCACGTAAAACAGGTATACTAAGAGGAATGGGCATAGCCACGTAAAACAGGTATACACACACACAGAGAGAGAAGAGAGGAATGGGCATAGCCACGTAAAACAGGTATACTACACACACAGAGAGAAGAGAGGAATGGGCATAGCCACGTAAAACAGGTATACTACACACAGAGAGAAGAGAGAGGAATGGGCATAGCCACGTAAAACAGGTATACTACACACACAGAGAGAGAAGAGAGGAATGGGCATAGCCACGTAAAACAGGTATACTACACACACAGAGAGAGAAAGAGGAAAAGCCACGTAAAACAGGTATACTACACACACAGAGAGAGAAGAGAGGAATGGGCATAGCCACGTAAAACAGGTATACTACACACACAGAGAGAGAAGAGAGGAATATAGCCACGTAAAACAGGTATACTACACACACAGAGAGAGAAGAGAGGAATGGGCATAGCCACGTAAAACAGGTATACTACACACACAGAGAGAGAAGAGAGGAATGGGCATAGCCACGTAAAACAGGTATACTACACACACAGAGAGAGAAGAGAGGAATGGGCATAGCCACGTAAAACAGGTATACTACACACACAGAGAGAGAAGAGAGGAATGGGCATAGCCACGTAAAACAGGTATACTACACACACAGAGAGAGAAGAGAGGAATGGGCATAGCCACGTAAAACAGGTATACTACACACACAGAGAGAGAAGAGAGGTATGGGCATAGCCACGTAAAACAGGTATACTACACACAGAGAGAGAAGAGAGGAATGGGCATAGCCACGTAAAACAGGTATACTACACACACAGAGAGAGAAGAGAGGAATGGGCATAGCCACGTAAAACAGGTATACTACACACACAGAGAGAGAAGAGAGGAATGGGCATAGCCACGTAAAACAGGTATACTACACACACAGAGAGAAGAAGATATAGCCACGTAAAACAGGTATACTACACAGAGAGAGAAGAGAGGAATGGGCATAGCCACGTAAAACAGGTATACTACACACACAGAGAGAGAAGAGAGGAATGGGCATAGCCACGTAAAACAGGTATACTACACACACAGAGAGAAGAGAGGAATGGGCATAGCCACGTAAAACAGGTATACTACACACACAGAGAGAGAAGAGAGGAATGGGCATAGCCACGTAAAACAGGTATACTACACACACAGAGAGAGAAGAGAGGAATGGGCATAGCCACGTAAAACAGGTATACTACACACACAGAGAGAGAAGAGAGGAATGGGCATAGCCACACACTAAAACAGGTATACTACACACACAGAGAGAGAAGAGAGGAATGGGCATAGCCACGTAAAACAGGTATACTACACACAGAGAGAGAAGAGAGGAATGGGCATAGCCACGTAAAACAGGTATACTACACACACAGAGAGAGAAGAGAGGAATGGGCATAGCCACGTAAAACAGGTATACTACACACACAGAGAGAGAAGAGAGGAATGGGCATAGCCACGTAAAACAGGTATACTACACACACAGAGAGAGAAGAGAGGAATGGGCATAGCCACGTAAAACAGGTATACTACACACACAGAGAGAGAAGAGAGGAATGGGCATAGCCACGTAAAACAGGTATACTACACACACAGAGAGAGAAGAGAGGAATGGGCATAGCCACGTAAAACAGGTATACTACACACAGAGAGAGAAGAGAGGAATGGGCATAGCCACGTAAAACAGGTATACTACACACACAGAGAGAGAAGAGAGGAATGGGCATAGCCACGTAAAACAGGTATACTACACACACAGAGAGAGAAGAGAGGAATGGGCATAGCCACGTAAAACAGGTATACTACACACACAGAGAGAGAAGAGAGGAATGGGCATAGCCACGTAAAACAGGTATACTACACACACACAGAGAGAGAAGAGAGGAATGGGCATAGCCACGTAAAACAGGTATACTACACACACAGAGAGAGAAGAGAGGAATGGGCATAGCCACGTAAAACAGGTATACTACACACACAGAGAGAAAGAGGAATGGGCATAGCCACGTAAAACAGGTATACTACACACACAGAGAGAGAAGAGAGGAATGGGCATAGCCACGTAAAACAGGTATACTACACACACACAGAGAGAGAAGAGAGGTATGGGCATAGCCACGTAAAACAGGTATACTACACACACAGAGAGAGAAAAGGAATGGGCATAGCCACGTAAAACTACTACACACACAGAGAGAGAGAGAGGAATGGGCATAGCCACGTAAAACAGGTATACTACACACACACAGAGAGAAGAGAGGAATGGGCATAGCCACGTAAAACAGGTAAACTACACACACAGAGAGAGAAGAGAGGAATGGGCATAGCCACGTAAAACAGGTATACTACACACACAGAGAGAGAAGAGAGGAATGGGCATAGCCACGTAAAACAGGTATACTACACACACAGAGAGAGAAGAGAGGAATGGGCATAGCCACGTAAAACAGGTATACTACACACACAGAGAGAGAAGAGAGGAATGGGCATAGCCACGTAAAACAGGTATACTACACACACAGAGAGAGAAGAGAGGAATGGGCATAGCCACGTAAAACAGGTATACTACACACACAGAGAGAGAAGAGAGGAATGGGCATAGCCACGTAAAACAGGTATACTACACACACAGAGAGAGAAGAGAGGAATGGGCATAGCCACGTAAAACAGGTATACTACACACACAGAGAGAGAAGAGAGGAATGGGCATAGCCACGTAAAACAGGTATACTACACACACAGAGAGAGAAGAGAGGAATGGGCATAGCCACGTAAAAAACAGGTATACTAAAGATATAACTACACACACAGAGAGAGAAGAGAGGAATGGGCATAGCCACGTAAAACAGGTAAACTACACACACAGAGAGAGAAGAGAGGAATGGGCATAGCCACGTAAAACAGGTATACTACACACACAGAGAGAGAAGAGAGGAATGGGCATAGCCACGTAAAACAGGTATACTACACACACAGAGAGAGAAGAGAGGAATGGGCATAGCCACGTAAAACAGGTATACTACACACACAGAGAGAGAAGAGAGGAATGGGCATAGCCACGTAAAACAGGTATACTACACACACAGAGAGAGAAGAGAGGAATGGGCATAGCCACGTAAAACAGGTATACTACACACACAGAGAGAGAAGAGAGGAATGGGCATAGCCACGTAAAACAGGTATACTACACACACAGAGAGAGAAGAGAGGAATGGGCATAGCCATAAAACTACACACACAGAGAGAGAAGAGAGGAATGGGCATAGCCACGTAAAACAGGTATACTACACACACAGAGAGAGAAGAGAGGTATGGGCATACGTAAAACAGGTATACTACACACACAGAGAGAGAAGAGAGGAATGGGCATAGCCACGTAAAACAGGTATACTACACACAGAGAGAGAAGAGAGGAATGGGCATAGCCACGTAAAACAGGTATACTACACACACAGAGAGAGAAGAGAGGAATGGGCATAGCCACGTAAAACAGGTATACTACACACACAGAGAGAGAAGAGAGGAATGGGCATAGCCACGTAAAACAGGTATACTACACACACAGAGAGAGAAGAGAGGAATGGGCATAGCCACGTAAAACAGGTATACTACACACACAGAGAGAGAAGAGAAAGATATAAAACAGGTAACTACACACACAGAGAGAGAAGAGAGGAATGGGCATAGCCACGTAAAACAGGATATAACAACTACACACACAGAGAGAGAAGAGAGGAATGGGCATAGCCACGTAAAACAGGTATAACTACACACACAGAGAGAGAAGAGAGGAATGGGCATAGCCACGTAAAACAAAACAGGTATACTACACACACACAGAGAGAGAAGAGAGGAATGGGCATAGCCACGTAAAAACAGGTATACTACACACACAGAGAGAGAAGAGAGGAATGGGCATAGCCACGTAAAACAGGATATAACGTAAAACTACACACACAGAGAGAGAAGAGAGGAATGGGCATAGCCACGTAAAACAGGTATACTACACACACAGAGAGAAGAGAGGAATGGGCATAGCCACGTAAAACAGGTATACTACACACACAGAGAGAGAAGAGAGGAATGGGCATAGCCACGTAAAACAGGTATACTAAAGATATAACTACACACACAGAGAGAGAAGAGAGGAATGGGCATAGCCACGTAAAACAGGTATACTACACACACAGAGAGAAGAGAGGAATGGGCATAGCCACGTAAAACAGGTATACTACACACACAGAGAGAAGAGAGGAATGGGCATAGCCACGTAAAACAGGTACAACTACACACACAGAGAGAGAAGAGAGGAATGGGCATAGCCACGTAAAACAGGTATACTACACACACAGAGAGAGAAGAGAGGAATGGGCACGTAAAACAGGTAAACTACACACACACAGAGAGAGAAGAGAGGAATGGGCATAGCCACGTAAAACAGGTATACTAAAGATATAACTACACACACAGAGAGAGAAGAGAGGAATGGGCATAGCCACGTAAAACAGGTATACTACACACACAGAGAGAGAAGAGAGGAAAAGCCATAAAACAGGTATACTACACACACAGAGAGAGAAGAGAGGAATGGGCATAGCCACGTAAAACACACACACAGAGAGAGAAGAGAGGAATGGGCATAGCCACGTAAAACAGGTATACTACACACACACAGAGAGAAGAGAGGAATGGGCATAGCCACGTAAAACAGGTAAACTACACACACAGAGAGAGAAGAGAGGAATGGGCATAGCCACGTAAAACAGGTATACTACACACACAGAGAGAGAAGAGAGGAATGGGCATAGCCACGTAAAACAGGTATACTACACACACAGAGAGAGAAGAGAGGAATGGGCATAGCCACGTAAAACAGGTATACTACACACAGAGAGAGAAGAGAGGAATGGGCATAGCCACGTAAAACAGGTATACTACACACAGAGAGAGAAGAGAGGAATGGGCATAGCCACGTAAAACAGGTATACTACACACACAGAGAGAGAAGAGAGGAATGGGCATAGCCACGTAAAACAGGTATACTACACACACAGAGAGAGAAGAGAGGAATGGGCATAGCCACGTAAAACAGGTATACTACACACAGAGAGAGAAGAGAGGAATGGGCATAGCCACGTAAAACAGGTATACTACACACACAGAGAGAGAAGAGAGGAATGGGCATAGCCACGTAAAACAGGTATACTACACACACAGAGAGAGAAGAGAGGAATGGGCATAGCCACGTAAAACAGGTATACTACACACACAGAGAGAGAAGAGAGGAATGGGCATAGCCACGTAAAACAGGTATACTACACACACAGAGAGAGAAGAGAGGAATGGGCATAGCCACGTAAAACAGGTATACTACACACACAGAGAGAGAAGAGAGGAATGGGCATAGCCACGTAAAACAGGTATACTAAGATATAACAACTACACACACAGAGAGAGAAGAGAGGAATGGGCATAGCCACGTAAAACAGGTATACTAAAGATATAACAACTACACACACAGAGAGAGAAGAGAGGAATGGGCATAGCCACGTAAAACAGGTATACTAAAGATATAACAACTACACACACACAGAGAGAGAAGAGAGGAATGGGCATAGCCACGTAAAACAGGTAAAACACACACACAGAGAGAAGAGAGGAATGGGCATAGCCACGTGAAACAGATATACACACAGAGAGAGAAGAGATATAGCCACGTGAAACAGATATACTAAAGATATAACAAAACACACACACACACACACACAGAGAGAGAAGAGAGGAATGGGCATAGCCACGTAAAACAGGTATACTAAAGATATAACTACACACACAGAGAGAAGAGAGGAATGGGCATAGCCACGTAAAACAGATATACTAAAGATATAACAACTACACACACAGAGAGAGAAGAGAGGTATGGGCATAGCCACGTAAAACAGATATAACAACTACACACACAGAGAGAGAAGAGAGGAATGGGCATAGCCACGTAAAACAGGTAAACTACACACACAGAGAGAAGAGAGAGGAATGGGCATAGCCACGTAAAACAGGTATACTAAAGATATAACTACACACACAGAGAGAGAAGAGAGGAATGGGCATAGCCACGTAAAACAGGTAAACTACACACACAGAGAGAAGAGAGAGGAATGGGCATAGCCACGTAAAACAGGTATACTAAAGATATAACTACACACACAGAGAGAGAAGAGAGGAATGGGCATAGCCACGTAAAACAGGTATACTAAAGATATAACAACTACACACACAGAGAGAGAAGAGAGGAATGGGCATAGCCACGTAAAACAGGTAAACTACACACACACAGAGAGAAGAGAGGAATGGGCATGGCCACGTAAAACAGGTAAACTACACACACAGAGAGAGAAGAGAGGAATGGGCATAGCCACGTAAAACAGGTAAAGATATAACAACTACACACACAGAGAGAGAAGAGAGGAATGGGCATAGCCATAAAACAGGTAAACTACACACACACAGAGAGAAGAGAGGAATGGGCATAGCCACGTAAAACAGGTAAACTACACACACACAGAGAGAGAAGAGAGGAATGGGAATAGCCACGTAAAACAGGTATACTACACACACAGAGAGAGAAGAGAGGAATGGGCAGCCACGTAAAACAGGTAAACTACACACACAGAGAGAGAAGAGAGGAATGGGCATAGCCACGTAAAACAGGTATACTAAAGATATAACTACACACACAGAGAGAGAAGAGAGGAATGGGCATAGCCACGTAAAACAGGTATACTACACACACAGAGAGAGAAGAGAGGAATGGGCATAGCCACGTAAAACAGATATAACAACTACACACACAGAGAGAGAAGAGAGGTATGGGCATAGCCACGTAAAACAGATATAACAACTACACACACAGAGAGAGAAGAGAGGAATGGGCATAGCCACGTAAAACAGGTAAACTACACACACAGAGAGAAGAGAGAGGAATGGGCATAGCCACGTAAAACAGGTATACTAAAGATATAACTACACACACAGAGAGAGAAGAGAGGAATGGGCATAGCCACGTAAAACAGGTAAACTACACACACAGAGAGAAGAGAGAGGAATGGGCATAGCCACGTAAAACAGGTATACTAAAGATATAACTACACACACAGAGAGAGAAGAGAGGAATGGGCATAGCCACGTAAAACAGGTAAACTACACACACACAGAGAGAAGAGAGGAATGGGCATGGCCACGTAAAACAGGTAAACTACACACACACAGAGAGAGAAGAGAGGAATGGGCATAGCCACGTAAAACAGGTATACTAAAGATATAACTACACACACAGAGAGAGAAGAGAGGAATGGGCATAGCCACGTAAAACAGGTATACTACACACACAGAGAGAAGAGAGGTATGGGCATAGCCACGTAAAACAGGTATACTACACACAGAGAGAGAAGAGAGGTATGGGCATAGCCACGTAAAACAGGTATACTACACACACAGAGAGAGAAGAGAGGAATGGGCATAGCCACGTAAAACAGGTATACTACACACACAGAGAGAGAAGAGAGGTATGGGCATAGCCACGTAAAACAGGTATACTACACACAGAGAGAGAAGAGAGGTATAGGCATAGCCACGTAAAACAGGTATACTACACACACAGAGAGAGAAGAGAGGAATGGGCATAGCCACGTAAAACAGGTATACTACACACACAGAGAGAGAAGAGAGGAATGGGCATAGCCACGTAAAACAGGTATACTACACACACAGAGAGAGAAGAGAGGAATGGGCATAGCCACGTAAAACAGGTATACTACACACACAGAGAGAGAAGAGAGGAATGGGCATAGCCACGTAAAACAGGTATACTAAAGATATAACAACTACACACACAGAGAGAGAAGAGAGGAATGGGCATAGCCACGTAAAACAGATATACTAAAGATATAACAACTACACACACACAGAGAGAGAAGAGAGGAATGGGCATAGCCACGTAAAACAGGTATAACACCTACACAGAGAGAGAAGAGAGGAATGGGCATAGCCACGTGAAACAGATATACTAAAGATATAACAACTACACACACACACACACACACAGAGAGAAGAGAGAGGAATGGGCATAGCCACGTAAAACAGGTATACTAAAGATATAACTACACACACAGAGAGAAGAGAGGAATGGGCATAGCCACGTAAAACAGATATACTAAAGATATAACAACTACACACACAGAGAGAGAAGAGAGGTATGGGCATAGCCACGTAAAACAGATATAACAACTACACACACAGAGAGAGAAGAGAGGAATGGGCATAGCCACGTAAAACAGGTAAACTACACACACAGAGAGAAGAGAGAGGAATGGGCATAGCCACGTAAAACAGGTATACTAAAGATATAACTACACACACAGAGAGAGAAGAGAGGAATGGGCATAGCCACGTAAAACAGGTAAACTACACACACAGAGAGAAGAGAGAGGAATGGGCATAGCCACGTAAAACAGGTATACTAAAGATATAACAACTACACACACAGAGAGAGAAGAGAGGAATGGGCATAGCCACGTAAAACAGGTAAACTACACACACACAGAGAGAAGAGAGGAATGGGCATGGCCACGTAAAACAGGTAAACTACACACACACAGAGAGAGAAGAGAGGAATGGGCATAGCCACGTAAAACAGGTATACTAAAGATATAACTACACACACAGAGAGAGAAGAGAGGAATGGGCATAGCCACGTAAAACAGGTATACTACACACACAGAGAGAGAAGAGAGGTATGGGCATAGCCACGTAAAACAGGTATACTACACACAGAGAGAGAAGAGAGGTATGGGCATAGCCACGTAAAACAGGTATACTACACACACAGAGAGAGAAGAGAGGAATGGGCATAGCCACGTAAAACAGGTATACTACACACACAGAGAGAGAAGAGAGGTATGGGCATAGCCACGTAAAACAGGTATACTACACACAGAGAGAGAGAAGAGAGGAATGGGCATAGCCACGTAAAACAGGTATACTACACACACAGAGAGAAGAGAGGAATGGGCATAGCCACGTAAAACAGGTAAACTACACACACAGAGAGAGAAGAGAGGAATGGGCATAGCCACGTAAAACAGGTATACTAAAGATATAACAACTACACACACAGAGAGAGAAGAGAGGAATGGGCATAGCCACGTAAAACAGGTAAACTACACACACACAGAGAGAAGAGAGGAATGGGCATGGCCATAAAACAGGTAAACTACACACACACAGAGAGAGAAGAGAGGAATGGGCATAGCCACGTAAAACAGGTATACTAAAGATATAACTACACACACAGAGAGAGAAGAGAGGAATGGGCATAGCCACGTAAAACAGGTATACTACACACACAGAGAGAGAAGAGAGGTATGGGCATAGCCACGTAAAACAGGTATACTACACACAGAGAGAGAAGAGAGGTATGGGCATAGCCACGTAAAACAGGTATACTACACACACAGAGAGAGAAGAGAGGAATGGGCATAGCCACGTAAAACAGGTATACTACACACACAGAGAGAGAAGAGAGGTATGGGCATAGCCACGTAAAACAGGTATACTACACACAGAGAGAGAAGAGAGGAATGGGCATAGCCACGTAAAACAGGTATACTACACACACAGAGAGAGAAGAGAGGAATGGGCATAGCCACGTAAAACAGGTATACTACACACACAGAGAGAGAAGAGAGGAATGGGCATAGCCACGTAAAACAGGTATACTACACACAGAGAGAGAAGAGAGGAATGGGCATAGCCACGTAAAACAGGTATACTACACACACAGAGAGAGAAGAGAGGAATGGGCATAGCCACGTAAAACAGGTATACTAAAGATATAACAACTACACACACAGAGAGAAGAGAGGAATGGGCATAGCCACGTAAAACAGATATACTAAAGATATAACAACTACACACACACAGAGAGAGAAGAGAGGAATGGGCATAGCCACGTAAAACAGGTATAACTACCACACAGAGAGAGAAGAGAGGAATGGGCATAGCCACGTAAAACAGGTATACTAAAGATATAACAACTAAAACAGGTACACACACACACAGAGAGAGAGAGAGGAATGGGCATAGCCACGTAAAACAGGTATACTAAAGATATAACTACACACACAGAGAGAAGAGAGGAATGGGCATAGCCACGTAAAACAGGTATACTAAAGATATAACAACTACACACACACAGAGAAGAGAGGAATGGGCATAGCCACGTAAAACAGGTATAACAACTACACACACAGAGAGAAGAGAGGAATGGGCATAGCCACGTAAAACAGGTAAACTACACACACAGAGAGAGAGAGAGGAATGGGCATAGCCACGTAAAACAGGTATACTAAAGATATAACTACACACACAGAGAGAGAAGAGAGGAATGGGCATAGCCACGTAAAACAGGTAAACTACACACACAGAGAGAAGAGAGGAATGGGCATAGCCACGTAAAACAGGTATACTAAAGATATACTACACACAGAGAGAGAAGAGAGGAATGGGCATAGCCACGTAAAACAGGTAAACTACACACACACAGAGAGAGAGAAGAGAGGAATGGGCATGGGCCACGTAAAACAGGTATACTAAAGATACACACACACAGAGAGAGAAGAGAGGAATGGGCATAGCCACGTAAAACAGGTATACTAAAGATATAACTACACACAGAGAGAGAAGAGAGGAATGGGCATAGCCACGTAAAACAGGTATACTACACACACAGAGAAGAGAGGTATGGGCATAGCCACGTAAAACAGGTATACTACACACACAGAGAGAGAAGAGGAATGGGCATGGGCCACACACGTAAAACAGGTAAACTACACACACACAGAGAGAGAAGAGAGGAATGGGCATAGCCACGTAAAACAGTATACTAAAGATAAACTACACACACAGAGAGAAGAAGAGAGGAATGGGCATAGCCACGTAAAACAGGTATACTAAAGATATAACAACTACACACACAGAGAGAGAAGAGAGGAATGGGCATAGCCACGTAAAACAGGTAAACTACACACACACAGAGAGAAGAGAGGAATGGGCATGGCCACGTAAAACAGGTAAACTACACACACACAGAGAGAGAAGAGAGGAATGGGCATAGCCACGTAAAACAATACTAAAGATATAACTACACACACAGAGAGAGAAGAGAGGAATGGGCATAGCCACGTAAAACAGGTATACTACACACACAGAGAGAAGAGAGGTATGGGCATAGCCACGTAAAACAGGTATACTACACACAGAGAGAGAAGAGAGGAATGGGCATAGCCACGTAAAACAGGTATACTACACACACAGAGAGAGAAGAGTAAAACAGGTATACACACACAGAGAGAGAAGAGAGGAATGGGCATAGCCACGTAAAACAGGTATACTACACACACAGAGAGAGAAGAGAGGAATGGGCATAGCCACGTAAAACAGGTATACTACACACACAGAGAGAGAAGAGAGGAATGGGCATAGCCACGTAAAACAGGTATACTAAAGATATAACAACTACACACACAGAGAGAGAAGAGAGGAATGGGCATAGCCACGTAAAACAGATATACAAAGATATAACAACTACACACACAGAGAGAGAAGAGAGGAATGGGCATAGCCACGTAAAACAGGTATAACACCTACACAGAGAGAGAAGAGAGGAATGGGCATAGCCACGTAAAACAGGTATACTAAAGATATAACTACACACACAGAGAGAGAAGAGAGAGGAATGGGCATAGCCACGTTAAACAGGTATACTAAAGATATAACTACACACACAGAGAGAGAAGAGAGAGGAATGGGCATAGCCACGTTAAACAGGTATACTAAAGATATAACTACACACACAGAGAGAGAAGAGAGGAATGGGCATAGCCACGTAAAACAGGTATACTAAAGATATAACAACTACACACACAGAGAGAGAAGAGAGGAATGGGCATAGCCACGTAAAACAGGTAAACTACACACACACAGAGAGAAGAGAGGAATGGGCATGGCCACGTAAAACAGGTAAACTACACACACACAGAGAGAGAAGAGAGGAATGGGCATAGCCACGTAAAACAGGTATACTAAAGATATAACTACACACACAGAGAGAGAAGAGAGGAATGGGCATAGCCACGTAAAACAGGTATACTACACACACAGAGAGAGAAGAGAGGTATGGGCATAGCCACGTAAAACAGGTATACTACACACAGAGAGAGAAGAGAGGTATGGGCATAGCCACGTAAAACAGGTATACTACACACAGAGAGAGAAGAGAGGAATGGGCATAGCCACGTAAAACAGGTATACTACACACACAGAGAGAGAAGAGAGGTATGGGCATAGCCACGTAAAACAGGTATACTACACACAGAGAGAGAAGAGAGGAATGGGCATAGCCACGTAAAACAGGTAAACTACACACACACAGAGAGAAGAGAGGAATGGGCATGGCCACGTAAAACAGGTAAACTACACACACACAGAGAGAGAAGAGAGGAATGGGCATAGCCACGTAAAACAGGTATACTAAAGATATAACAACTACACACACAGAGAGAGAAGAGAGGAATGGGCATAGCCACGTAAAACAGGTAAACTACACACACACAGAGAGAAGAGAGGAATGGGCATGGCCACGTAAAACAGGTAAACTACACACACACAGAGAGAGAAGAGAGGAATGGGCATAGCCACGTAAAACAGGTATACTAAAGATATAACTACACACACAGAGAGAGAAGAGAGGAATGGGCATAGCCACGTAAAACAGGTATACTACACACACAGAGAGAGAAGAGAGGAATGGGCATAGCCACGTAAAACAGGTATACTACACACAGAGAGAGAAGAGAGGTATGGGCATAGCCACGTAAAACAGGTATACTACACACACAGAGAGAGAAGAGAGGTATAGGCATAGCCACGTAAAACAGGTATACTACACACACAGAGAGAAGAGAGGAATGGGCATAGCCACGTAAAACAGGTATACTACACACACAGAGAGAGAAGAGAGGAATGGGCATAGCCACGTAAAACAGGTATACTAAAGATATAACAACTACACACACAGAGAGAGAAGAGAGGAATGGGCATAGCCACGTAAAACAGATATACTAAAGATATAACAACTACACACACACAGAGAGAGAAGAGAGGAATGGGCATAGCCACGTAAAACAGGTATAACACCTACACAGAGAGAGAAGAGAGGAATGGGCATAGCCACGTAAAACAGGTATACTAAAGATATAACTACACACACAGAGAGAGAAGAGAGGAATGGGCATAGCCACGTAAAACAGGTAAACTACACACACAGAGAGAAGAGAGAGGAATGGGCATAGCCACGTTAAACAGGTATACTAAAGATATAACAACTACACACACAGAGAGAGAAGAGAGGAATGGGCATAGCCACGTAAAACAGGTATACTAAAGATATAACAACTACACACACAGAGAGAGAAGAGAGGAATGGGCATAGCCACGTAAAACAGGTAAACTACACACACACAGAGAGAAGAGAGGAATGGGCATGGCCACGTAAAACAGGTAAACTACACACACACAGAGAGAGA
Organism: Oncorhynchus nerka; assembly: GCF_034236695.1. Taxonomy (NCBI): domain Eukaryota; kingdom Metazoa; phylum Chordata; class Actinopteri; order Salmoniformes; family Salmonidae; genus Oncorhynchus; species Oncorhynchus nerka. The sequence continues at coordinate 77,164,669 of NC_088399.1, forward strand.
AGAGAGGAATGGGCATAGCCACGTAAAACAGGTATACTAAAGATATAACTACACACACAGAGAGAGAAGAGAGGAATGGGCATGGCCACGTAAAACAGGTATACTACACACAGAGAGAGAAGAGAGGAATGGGCATAGCCACGTAAAACAGGTATACTACACACACAGAGAGAGAAGAGAGGTATGGGCATAGCCACGTAAAACAGGTATACTACACACACAGAGAGAGAAGAGAGGAATGGGCATAGCCACGTAAAACAGGTATACACACACACAGAGAGAAGAGAGGAATGGGCATAGCCACGTAAAACAGGTAAACTACACACAGAGAGAGAAGAGAGGAATGGGCATAGCCACGTAAAACAGGTATACTAAAGATATAACAACTACACACACAGAGAGAGAAGAGAGGAATGGGCATAGCCACGTAAAACAGGTAAACTACACACACACAGAGAGAAGAGAGGAATGGGCATAGCCACGTAAAACAGGTAAACTACACACACACAGAGAGAGAAGAGAGGAATGGGCATAGCCACGTAAAACAGGTATACTAAAGATATAACTACACACACAGAGAGAGAAGAGAGGAATGGGCATAGCCACGTAAAACAGGTATACTACACACACAGAGAGAGAAGAGAGGTATGGGCATAGCCACGTAAAACAGGTATACTACACACACAGAGAGAGAAGAGAGGTATGGGCATAGCCACGTAAAACAGGTATACTACACACACAGAGAGAGAAGAGAGGAATGGGCATAGCCACGTAAAACGATATACTACAAACAGGTATACTAAAACAGGTATACACACACAGAGAGAGAAGAGAGGAATGGGCATAGCCACGTAAAACAGGTATACTACACACACAGAGAGAAGAGAGGAATGGGCATAGCCACGTAAAACAGGTATACTACACACACAGAGAGAGAAGAGAGGAATGGGCATAGCCACGTAAAACAGGTATACTACACACACAGAGAGAGAAGAGAGGAATGGGCATAGCCACGTAAAACAGGTAAAAAGATATAACTACACACACAGAGAGAAGAGAGGAATGGGCATAGCCACGTAAAACAGGTAAACTACACACACACAGAGAGAAGAGAGAGGAATGGGCATAGCCACGTTAAACAGGTATACTAAAGATATAACAACTACACACACAGAGAGAGAAGAGAGGAATGGGCATAGCCACGTAAAACAGGTAAATACTACACACACAGAGAGAAGAGAGGAATGGGCATAGCCACGTAAAACAGGTATACTACACACACAGAGAGAGAAGAGAGGAATGGGCATAGCCACGTAAAACAGGTATACAACTACACACACACAGAGAGAGAAGAGAGGAATGGGCATAGCCACGTAAAACAGGTATACTACACACACACAGAGAGAAGAGAGGAATGGGCATAGCCACGTAAAACAGGTAAACTACACACACAGAGAGAGAAGAGAGGAATGGGCATAGCCACGTAAAACAGGTATACTAAAATATAACTACTACACACAGAGAGAGAAGAGAGGAATGGGCATAGCCACGTAAAACAGGTATACTACACACACAGAGAGAGAAGAGAGGAATGGGCATAGCCACGTAAAACAGGTATACTACACACACAGAGAGAGAAGAGAGGTATGGGCATAGCCACGTAAAACAGGTATACTACACACAGAGAGAGAAGAGAGGAATGGGCATAGCCACGTAAAACAGGTAAACTACACACACACAGAGAGAAGAGAGGAATGGGCATGGCCACGTAAAACAGGTAAACTACACACACACAGAGAGAGAAGAGAGGAATGGGCATAGCCACGTAAAACAGGTATACTAAAGATATAACAACTACACACACAGAGAGAGAAGAGAGGAATGGGCATAGCCACGTAAAACAGGTAAACTACACACACACAGAGAGAAGAGAGGAATGGGCATAGCCACGTAAAACAAAACAGGTAAACTACACACACACACACAGAGAGAGAAGAGAGGAATGGGCATAGCCACGTAAAACAGGTATACTAAAGATATAACTACACACACAGAGAGAGAAGAGAGGAATGGGCATAGCCACGTAAAACAGGTATACTACACACACAGAGAGAGAAGAGAGGAATGGGCATAGCCACGTAAAACAGGTATACTACACACACAGAGAGAGAAGAGAGGAATGGGCATAGCCACGTAAAACAGGTATACTACACACACAGAGAGAGAAGAGAGGAATGGGCATAGCCACGTAAAACAGGTATACTACACACACAGAGAGAGAAGAGAGGTATGGGCATAGCCACGTAAAACAGGTATACTACACACACAGAGAGAGAAGAGAGGAATGGGCATAGCCACGTAAAACAGGTATACTACACACACAGAGAGAGAAGAGAGGAATGGGCATAGCCACGTAAAACAGGTATACTACACACACAGAGAGAGAAGAGAGGAATGGGCATAGCCACGTAAAACAGGTATACTAAAGATATAACAACTACACACACAGAGAGAGAAGAGAGGAATGGGCATAGCCACGTAAAACAGATATACTAAAGATATAACAACTACACACACACAGAGAGAGAAGAGAGGAATGGGCATAGCCACGTAAAACAGGTATAACACCTACACAGAGAGAGAAGAGAGGAATGGGCATAGCCACGTAAAACAGGTATACTAAAGATATAACTACACACACAGAGAGAGAAGAGAGGAATGGGCATAGCCACGTAAAACAGGTAAACTACACACACAGAGAGAAGAGAGAGGAATGGGCATAGCCACGTTAAACAGGTATACTAAAGATATAACAACTACACACACAGAGAGAGAAGAGAGGAATGGGCATAGCCACGTAAAACAGGTAAACTACACACACACACAGAGAGAAGAGAGGAATGGGCATGGCCACGTAAAACAGGTAAACTACACACACACAGAGAGAGAAGAGAGGAATGGGCATAGCCACGTAAAACAGGTATACTAAAGATATAACAACTACACACACAGAGAGAGAAGAGAGGAATGGGCATAGCCACGTAAAACAGGTAAACTACACACACACAGAGAGAAGAGAGGAATGGGCATGGCCACGTAAAACAGGTAAACTACACACACACAGAGAGAGAAGAGAGGAATGGGCATAGCCACGTAAAACAGGTATACTAAAGATATAACTACACACACAGAGAGAGAAGAGAGGAATGGGCATAGCCACGTAAAACAGGTATACTACACACACAGAGAGAAAGAGAGGTATGGGCATAGCCACGTAAAACAGGTATACTACACACACAGAGAGAAGAGAGGAATGGGCATAGCCACGTAAAACAGGTATACACACACACAGAGAGAGAAGAGAGGAATGGGCATAGCCACGTAAAACAGGTAAACTACACACACACAGAGAGAAGAGAGGAATGGGCATAGCCACGTAAAACAGGTAAACTACACACACACAGAGAGAAGAGAGGTATGGGCATAGCCACGTAAAACAGGTAAACTACACACACACAGAGAGAGAAGAGAGGAATGGGCATAGCCACGTAAAACAGGTATACTAAAGATATAACAACTACACACACAGAGAGAGAAGAGAGGAATGGGCATAGCCACGTAAAACAGGTAAACTACACACACACAGAGAGAAGAGAGGAATGGGCATGGCCACGTAAAACAGGTAAACTACACACACACAGAGAGAGAAGAGAGGAATGGGCATAGCCACGTAAAACAGGTATACTAAAGATATAACTACACACACAGAGAGAGAAGAGAGGAATGGGCATAGCCACGTAAAACAGGTATACTACACACACAGAGAGAGAAGAGAGGTATGGGCATAGCCACGTAAAACAGGTATACTACACACAGAGAGAGAAGAGAGGTATGGGCATAGCCACGTAAAACAGGTATACTACACACACAGAGAGAGAAGAGAGGTATAGGCATAGCCACGTAAAACAGGTATACTACACACACAGAGAGAGAAGAGAGGAATGGGCATAGCCACGTAAAACAGGTATACTACACACACAGAGAGAGAAGAGAGGAATGGGCATAGCCACGTAAAACAGGTATACTAAAGATATAACAACTACACACACAGAGAGAGAAGAGAGGAATGGGCATAGCCACGTAAAACAGATATACTAAAGATATAACAACTACACACACACAGAGAGAGAAGAGAGGAATGGGCATAGCCACGTAAAACAGGTATAACACCTACACAGAGAGAGAAGAGAGGAATGGGCATAGCCACGTAAAACAGGTATACTAAAGATATAACTACACACACAGAGAGAGAAGAGAGGAATGGGCATAGCCACGTAAAACAGGTAAACTACACACACAGAGAGAAGAGAGAGGAATGGGCATAGCCACGTTAAACAGGTATACTAAAGATATAACTACACACACAGAGAGAGAAGAGAGGAATGGGCATAGCCACGTAAAACAGGTATACTAAAGATATAACAACTACACACACAGAGAGAGAAGAGAGGAATGGGCATAGCCACGTAAAACAGGTAAACTACACACACACAGAGAGAAGAGAGGAATGGGCATGGCCACGTAAAACAGGTAAACTACACACACACAGAGAGAGAAGAGAGGAATGGGCATAGCCACGTAAAACAGGTATACTAAAGATATAACTACACACACAGAGAGAGAAGAGAGGAATCGGCATAGCCACGTAAAACAGGTATACTACACACACAGAGAGAGAAGAGAGGAATGGGCATAGCCACGTAAAACAGGTATACTACACACACAGAGAGAGAAGAGAGGTATGGGCATAGCCACGTAAAACAGGTATACTACACACAGAGAGAGAAGAGAGGAATGGGCATAGCCACGTAAAACAGGTATACTAAAGATATAACAACTACACACACAGAGAGAGAAGAGAGGAATGGGCATAGCCACGTAAAACAGATATACTAAAGATATAACAACTACACACACACAGAGAGAGAAGAGAGGAATGGGCATAGCCACGTAAAACAGGTATAACACCTACACAGAGAGAGAAGAGAGGAATGGGCATAGCCACGTAAAACAGGTATACTAAAGATATAACTACACACACAGAGAGAGAAGAGAGGAATGGGCTAGCCACGTAAAACAGGTAAACTACACACACGAGAGAGAAAGAGAGGAATGGGCATAGCCACGTAAAACAGGTATACTAAAGATATAACTACACACACAGAGAGAGAAGAGAGGAATGGGCATAGCCACGTAAAACAGGTATACTAAAGATATAACAACTACACACACAGAGAGAGAAGAGAGGAATGGGCATAGCCACGTAAAACAGGTAAACTACACACACACAGAGAGAAGAGAGGAATGGGCATGGCCAAGTAAAACAGGTAAACTACACACACACAGAGAGAGAAGAGAGGAATGGGCATAGCCACGTAAAACAGATATACTAAAGATATAACAACTACACACACACAGAGAGAGAAGAGAGGAATGGGCATAGCCACGTAAAACAGGTATAACACCTACACAGAGAGAGAAGAGAGGAATGGGCATAGCCACGTAAAACAGATATACTAAAGATATAACAACTACACACACACACACAGAGAGAAGAGAGAGGAATGGGCATAGCCACGTAAAACAGGTATACTAAAGATATAACTACACACACAGAGAGAAGAGAGGAATGGGCATAGCCACGTAAAACAGGTATACTAAAGATATAACTACACACACAGAGAGAGAAGAGAGGAATGGGCATAGCCACGTAAAACAGGTCTACTAAAGATATAACAACTACACACACAGAGAGAGAAGAGAGGAATGGGCATAGCCACGTAAAACAGGTAAACTACACACACAGAGAGAGAAGAGAGGAATGGGCATAGCCACGTAAAACAGGTATACTAAAGATATAACTACACACACAGAGAGAGAAGAGAGGAATGGGCATAGCCACGTAAAACAGGTATACTACACACACAGAGAGAGAAGAGAGGAATGGGCATAGCCACGTAAAACAGGTATACTACACACACAGAGAGAGAAGAGAGGAATGGGCATAGCCACGTAAAACAGGTATACTACACACACAGAGAGAGAAGAGAGGAATGGGCATAGCCACGTAAAACAGGTATACTACACACACAGAGAGAAAAGAGAGGAATGGGCATAGCCACGTAAAACAGGTATACTAAAGATATAACAACTACACACACAGAGAGAGAAGAGAGGAATGGGCATAGCCACGTAAAACAGATATACTAAAGATATAACAACTACACACACACAGAGAGAGAAGAGAGGAATGGGCATAGCCACGTAAAACAGGTATAACACCTACACAGAGAGAGAAGAGAGGAATGGGCATAGCCACGTAAAACAGATATACTAAAGATATAACAACTACACACACACACACACACACACACACACACACACACAGAGAGAGAGAGAGGAATGGGCATAGCCACGTAAAACAGATATACTAAAGATATAACAACTACACACACACACACACACAGAGAGAAGAGAGGAATGGGCATAGCCACGTAAAACAGGTAAACTACACACACAGAGAGAAGAGAGAGGAATGGGCATAGCCACGTAAAACAGGTATACTAAAGATATAACTACACACACAGAGAGAGAAGAGAGGAATGGGCATAGCCACGTAAAACAGGTAAACTACACACACACAGAGAGAAGAGAGGAATGGGCATAGCCACGTAAAACAGGTAAACTACACACACACAGAGAGAGAAGAGAGGAATGGGCATAGCCACGTAAAACAGGTATACTACACACACAGAGAGAGAAGAGAGAAATGGGCATAGCCACGTAAAACAGGTATACCACACACACAGAGAGAGAAGAGAGGTATGGGCATAGCCACGTAAAACAGGTAAACTACACACACAGAGAGAGAAGAGAGGAATGGGCATAGCCACGTAAAACAGGTATACTAAAGATATAACAACTACACACACAGAGAGAGAAAAGAGGAATGGGCATAGCCACGTAAAACAGGTATACTAAAGATATAACAACTACACACACACAGAGAGAAGAGAGGAATGGGCATAGCCACGTAAAACAGGTAAACTACACACACACAGAGAGAAGAGAGGAATGGGCATAGCCACGTAAAACAGGTAAACTACACACACAGAGAGAGAAGAGAGGAATGGGCATAGCCACGTAAAACAGGTATACTACACACACAGAGAGAGAAGAGAGGAATGGGCATAGCCACGTAAAACAGGTAAACTACACACACAGAGAGAGAAGAGAGGAATGGGCATAGCCACGTAAAACAGGTAAACTACACACACACAGAGAGAAGAGAGGAATGGGCATAGCCACGTAAAACAGATATACTAAAGATATAACAACTACACACACACAGAGAGAGAAGAGAGGAATGGGCATAGCCACGTAAAACAGGTATACTACACACACAGAGAGAGAAGAGAGGTATGGGCATAGCCACGTAAAACAGGTAAACTACACACACAGAGAGAGAAGAGAGGAATGGGCATAGCCACGTAAAACAGGTATACTAAAGATATAACAACTACACACACACAGAGAGAAGAGAGGAATGGGCATAGCCACGTAAAACAGGTAAACTACACACACACAGAGAGAAGAGAGGAATGGGCATAGCCACGTAAAACAGGTAAACTACACACACAGAGAGAGAAGAGAGCAATGGGCATAGCCACGTAAAACAGGTATACTAAAGATATAACAACTACACACACAGAGAGAGAGAAGCGAGGAATGGGCATAGCCACGTAAAACAGGTAAACTACACACACAGAGAGAGAAGAGAGGAATGGGCATAGCCACGTAAAACAGGTATACTACACACACACAGAGAGAAGAGAGGAATGGGCATAGCCACGTAAAACAGGTAAACTACACACACACACACAGAGAAGAGAGGAATGGGCATAGCCACGTAAAACAGGTAAACTACACACACACAGAGAGAAGAGAGGAATGGGCATAGCCACGTAAAACAGGTAAACTACACACAGAGAGAGAAGAGAGGAATGGGCATAGCCACGTAAAACAGGTAAACTACACACACAGAGAGAAGAGAGGAATGGGCATAGCCACGTAAAACAGGTAAACTACACACAGAGAGAGAAGAGAGGAATGGGCATAGCCACGTAAAACAGGTAAACTACACACACACAGAGAGAAGAGAGCAATGGGCATAGCCACGTAAAACAGGTAAACTACACACACAGAGAGAGAAGAGAGGAATGGGCATAGCCACGTAAAACAGGTAAACTACACACACACAGAGAGAAGAGAGGAATGGGCATAGCCACGTAAAACAGGTAAACTACACACACTCCCACCTGTAGGTATGCGTTGAGATCTTTTTTCCTCTTCTCCAGGAAGTCTCTGTCCATGTTGTTGAACGTCTTCTTCCCTGGCAGCTTCAGGATCGACATCAAGTTCTCAAACTGGAATATATCAAACACATACATACATACATACATGCCAGGTTCCCAAAATGGAGGTACAACACACATCCATAGAGATGGGTGGAGGGTGCACTTGGACCAAAGTCTGTTTTTAGCATGGGCAGCACCATTGGGGCTTCCACCATTTTGAAGTAGTCAATTGGGTGGGACTTGCTATGGGTCAAGGCAGGATCACATTTCATTTCATCCAGGTAAGCAAAATTCCTTAAGTGCAGGAGGCAGTAAATCACCAACCTTATACCTGTTCAGACTATACGCACTCCAGCACATTAGGTGGTGTTATGCACCTTTTCAGTTTATTTCCAAACTGCCAACGGACTCTTAGAAGTATAACTTTAATACACCTTTAAAATGGAGATGCTGTCACAGACGATGCGATTGCAAGGTATGCCATCTTTCCATATCTATGTACACACCTTAGAAGTCAGAAGGACTTTGTTAAAGGAACCCACATATATTTACCTTTACCTGCTCCGTGATCCTCATGTGGAAGTCGTGAAAGTCAGAGTAGCGGCGGTAGGTTTTCCAGGAGTCCTCGCTGCCGTCGTGGTTACGGCGGCACACGGTGATGGCGTAGAGGGCATAGGTCTTGCCGTGGTCATTACACACCCCTGTAGCACCCAGCAGCCCCAACCCCATACCCAACCCAGCCCCGGGGAGACAAGCATCAGCTACTGATACACAGAGACCAGGGGGAAGAGGAGGCAGGAGAGGGAAGGGAGAAAGGATAAAGAGGAAGCGCACAGACAGAGAAGGGGAATGAGGACAGATGACAAAAAGTAGCAAAGGAATAAGGTGAAGGAAAAAGAGAAGAAATTGTAAAGGTGATGAAATAATGAAAGTGTAAAAAGAAAAGTAGCAGCAACATGAGATGGTAACATGAGTGATACAAGTTGATGGTTAACGTGAGGAGATGAGGTTACAGGTCAAAGGGTGATGGAGAGGGGAGGAGGGGGCTAGTCGGGGGAGTGGTCAGTAGTTCAAAAAGGCACACACACAGTTCTGGCCCTAAAACAAAAGTTACTCGTCGCACCGCTGTAAAATCTTGCCCACCCTGCCCAACCAAAATCAATCAAAAACATGCTTGCTATTGTATCATCCAAGATACATATTCCATGCCATAAATAATGGAACTCACTGGACTGCCGTCTTGTAGTGTTAGGAGACAACACTGCATCTAGGCTTCTTACAGCATCAAGGCATTTTGACAGGGTAACGTTTTTAAGGCCACTACTGTTGTACCCACACATATCTGAATGAAACCACATTAGTAGTCAGTAGACACACATGCAAGTGAGAGAACAATGGTAGTTGGTTAACTTTCAGTAGCACACTAGCTTAAGTCCTCCAACTGTTCTTAAAACACTAGTAAAACTAAATGCATGCTCACATCCCACCACAGACAACACACTCATCTGACTGGATATCACAAGTCTGAATTCAAGTGTGTGAGTACCTGTGTCAGAGATGAAGGCGTGTAGCTGTATATTGTCGTCATGGCAGGAATTCGAAAGGTCATCCAGAGACTGTAAACAGTGGAGAGAAACAACCAATAAGAACCAGAGATACTGTTAATCCCTGTACTAACAGCCAATCACCAGTAGCAATACTGCTACTTCGACAACAGCAAAAGTCAACCATTTCCTAACAGTTGTTAAATCTTAACAACTCTATAGCAGGGTAGCTAACACAACTAGAGGTCCAATAACACCTGTTCTAAAAGACAGTACCGTGACTAGGGCTGGCTGTATTTAATGACTGCACTGAGCGCTGGTGTGTCTCAGGGACTGACGAGGACTTACTAGATTAATGCTTCCTGTTGGAGAACCGTTGAACGATTCTGTAGAGGAAGAGAGAGAAATAGTTCAAGATATAGGACAACAGTTTCTCTTCAAAGTTATGGGGAATGGGTTGAGCCAGAGGTATCAAACTCATTCCATGGAGGGCCGTGTGTCCTGTTAGTTTTGTTATTTATTTTCAATGGGTGCAACTAAGACCTAGACAACCAGGTGAGGGGAGTTCCTAACTAATCAATTGCCTTCATTGATAAAAGGGAGAAGCAAAAGCCCGCAGACACTCGGCCCTCCTCTCACCCCTGGGTTAGGGTTAAACTATGCTTACAACGCACAGACATAGACAGACCGTACTAACCTCCATCTCCGTCATCTGATCCTCTATAAGACGGTTCTTTGAGCATGTCCAGTTCAGCTAACATCCTGATGTAGAGGGGACTCTGTCTGAACGACGGGTAGTACCTCTCATCACGAAGCATCATGTCATACACCTGCAACACACACACCAGAACACATGGGAATAGTTTATTTGGATCCACAACAACACATTGAGTGCAAAGGTCTCAAATATGCTTGCTAGCTGTTACAGTCTCAGACAGTTGATAACCTTTTCATCAGACTAACAAAAACACACTTTTCTCTGGATCTCGTCGAATATCTCTGGCGTGGGGTCTCCTTCCTTCTGTAGCTTCTCTCTTAGTTTGACTACAGACACCTCATCTACTTGCACCCTGGGGGACGCCTGGAGAGAGAGAGAGGGGAAGAGGGAGAAAGGGAGAAAGAGAGAAAAAGGTGGACAAAAGTTTAAGAAAATGTGTGGGTTTGTGCGCGTGTTGCGAAAGTGTATGTGTATGTCGTGAAAGCGTGTGTGTTACCTTATCAGACAGGTACTGTTCATAGACCCCTACTGCTGCAGCCTTCAGCAGTCCTTGAGTGGAACCTCCCTTCTTTCCATCCTTCTGCCATCCCTCCATCACCTCTAGTTGTTGCTGGGCTGTTACTCTGTAGCCCTCCACTGTCAGCCAGAAGAACAGCTCTGCCTGGGCCCCAGCCGCCTGCATGTAGTCTACAGAAGAGGGTAGAGGTCAAGGGTTAGAGGTAAGGGGTGAGGATATTCCTATGTAGCCCTCCACTGTCAGGCACACACATGCCTTCACACACATAGTTTGTTTGCTGTTGTATGTGCTTTTCCAGGGTCTTCTGTCTGTCTGTGTTTTTTCCCCAACCCACGTCCCTACCGGAGACCATTTGACTCTTGGAGGCACTTATTGTAAATAAGAATTTGTTCTTAACTGACTTTCCTGGTTGGACACTGTGTTAACAAACCTCCAAACGAGCTTCAATGCCACACAACACTCCTTCCGTGGCCTCCAACTCCTCTTAAAACATTAGTAAAACTAAGTGCATGCTCTTCAACCGATAGCTGCCCGCACCCGCCCGCCTAGCATCATTACTCTGGACAGTTCTGACTTAGAAAATGTGGACTACTACAAATACCTAGGTGTCTGGTTAGACTGTAAACTCTCCTTCAAGAATCATATTAATTAAGCATCTCCAATCCAAAATTAAATCTAGAATCATATTTCGCAACAAAGCCTCCTTCACTAATTCTGCCAAACATATCCTCGTAAAACGGACTATCCTACCGATCCTTGACTTCGGCGATGTCATTTACAAAATAGCCTCCAACACTCTACTCAGTGGATGCAGTCTATCACAGTGCCATCTGTTTTGTCACCAAAGCCCCATATACTACCCACCATTGCGACCTGTATGCTCTCGTTGGCTGGTCCTCGCTACATATTCGTCGCCAAACCAACTGGATCCAGGTCATCTATAAGTCTTTGCTAGGTGAATCCCCGCCTTATCTCAGCTCACTGGTCACCATAACAACACCCACCCGTAGCAGGCGCTCCAGCAGGTATATCTCACTGGTCATCCCCAAATCCAACACCCATTTGGCCGCCTTTCCTTACAGTTCTCTGTTGCCAATAACTGGAACGAATTGCAAAAATCACTGAAGCTGGAGTCTTATATCTCCCTCACTAACTTCAAGCGTCGGCTGTCAGAGCAGCTTACCGATCTATAAATAGCCCATCTATAAATAGCCCATCTAACCAACTACCTACCTCATCCTCATACTTAAAAAAAAAATATTATAATAATAAATTCTGCTCTTTTGCACACCAGTATTTCTACATCCTCATCTGCACATCTGTCACTACAGTGTTAATTTGCTAAATTGTAATTACTTCGCCACTATGGCCTATTTATTGCCTTTCCTCCATTTGCACACACTGTATATAGACTATTGACTGTATGTTTGTTTATTCTATGTTGTTTGTGTCCCACTGCTTTGCTTCATCTTGGCCAGGTCGCAGTTGTAAATGAGAACCTGTTCTCAACAGGCCTACCTTGTTAAATAAAGGTGAAATTTAAAAAAATGAAAGGTTAAATAAAATATAAAAACAACTTGGCTTGCATGTTGTGTGTGTGGTACAGTACAAACCCATAAAGAATTGCAAGGCGATGTTGTGAACAAGGACGTGTTCCAGTGGGATGATGCACAGCTTGCCCAAATTAGCTGCTAGTTTCAGAGTATCCACTTCCTACAGCAGTGATAGAGAGGTGGAGATAAGGAGAGATAGAAAGCGTGAGAAAGAGGTTTAGTAAGTGTGTGTCAAACTCATTTTCACTGTTCATCAAACTCTCCATAATACCCCATGTCTGACCTTCCCTGACTGTAGCCTCTGTATCCTGGTCTCACAGACCTTCTTCACAAACAACAGACTGTTGATCTGATTCTTTATAACATTGATATCTGAGAGAGGGAGAGAAAGAGGGAAGAAATGGGATGGAGGGAGATGAGGAGAGTGGAATGAGAGATTAATAAATATATTTTGGGGGGATTGTATGTATAAACTCAGCAACAAAAAAACATCCTCTTACTGTCAACTGTGTTAATTTCAGTAAACTTAACATGTGTAGATATTTGTATGAATATACCAAGATTCAACAACTGAGACAAAAACTGAAGAAGCTCCACAGACTAACAGAAATTGAATAATGTGTCCTTGAACAAAGGAGGGGTCAAAAGTAAAAAGTAACAGTCAGTATCTGGTGTGGCCACCAGCTGCATTAAGTACTGCAGTGCATATCCTCCTCACGGACTGCAACAGATTTGCCCGTGCTTGCTGTGAGATGTTACACCACTCTTCCACCAAGGCACCTGCAAGTTCCCAAACATTTCTGGGGGACTGGCCCTAGCCCTCACCATCCGATCCAACAGGTCCCAGACGTGCTCAATGAGATTGAGATCCGGGCTCGTCGCTGGCCATGGCAGAACACTGACATTCCTGTCTTGCAGGAAATCACGCACAGAACGAGCAGTATGGCTGGTGGCATTGTCATGCTGTAGGGTCATGTCAGGATGACCCTGCAGGAAGGGTACCACATGAGGAAGGAGGATGTCTTCCCTGTAACGCACAGCGTTGAGATTGCCTGCAATGACGACAAGCTCAGTCCGATGATGCTGTGACACACCACCTCAAACCATGACGGACCCTCCACCTCCAAATCGATCCCACTCCAGAGTACAGGCCTCAGTGTAACGCTCATTCCTTCAACGATAAACGCAAATCCGACCATCACCACTGGTGATAAAAAAAACGCGACTCGTCAGTAAAGAGCACTTTTTGCCAGTCCTGTCTGGTCCAGCGACGGTGGTTTTGTGCCCAAAGGCAACGTTGTTGCCACTGATATCTGGTGAGGACCTGTCTTACAACAGGCCTACAAGCCCTCAGTCCAGCCTCTCTCAGCCTATTGCGTACAGTCTGAGCACTGATGGAGGGATTGTGCGTTCCTGGTGTAACTCGGGCAGTTGTTGTTACCATCCTGTACTTGTCCCGCAGGTGTGATGCTCAAATTTACTGATCCTGTGCAGGTGTTGTTACACGTGGTCTGCCACTGCGAGGACGATCAGCTGTCCATCCTGTCTCCTTGTAGCGCCGTCTTAGGCATCTCACAGTACGGACATTGCAATTTATTGCCCTGGCCACATCTGCAGTCCTCATGCCTCCTTGCAGCATGCCTAAGGCACGTTCACGCAGATGAGCAGGGACCCTTGGCATCTTTCTTTTGGTGTTTTTCAGAGTCAGTACAAAGGCCTCTTCAGTGTCCTAAGTTTTCATATCTGTCCTTAATTGCCTTCCGTCTGTAAGCTGCCAGTGTCTTAACAACTGTTCCACAGGTGCATGTTCATTAATTGTTTATGGTTCATTGAACAAACATGGGAAAGTGTTTAAACCCTTTACAATGAAGATCTGTGAAGTTATTTTGATTTTTATGAATTTTCTTTGAAAGACAGGGTCCTGAAAAAGGGACATTTCTTTTTTTGCTGAGTTTACTTCATGGTAAAAGTGTGGCGTCATGCATGTCTGTGTGTGTGTGTGTGTGTGTGTGTGTGTGTGTGTGTGTACCATCTCCTGCGGTGTCCAGTGATCGTAGGTACTGTAGTTCCTCCAGGGCCTTGTCTTTAACAGCCTCCAGCTCAGACACTTTGTCTGTCAGCTTCAAGATGTTCATAAACGCCTCGTAGTTACAGCTAGAGTCCCGGATCTACACACATACACGCGTTTATATAACATTTATATCAGTTGTATTGATAAAAGTTATTGATCTCTACTAACCTTCTACAACTGGTTGATGAAGTGGTAATATTGATAAAAGATTCCAATAACGATATTGATTATCAACGTGATTACTGATACTGACCATCCAGATAACAAACTGGTTGATGTAATCAGGATCACTCAGCTGGTTGACCAGAGGAAGGAGAACGCCTCGCGCCAGAATCTCCTGGGACATGGACACAATCAAATTACATCACATAAAATATTACTTCATGCCATTTAGTAGACGGCTTTTATCCACTTACATCATTATCTATGCACGCATGAATGTATGGGTGGCCCCAGCGGGTATCGAACGCGCAACCCTTGGTGTTGCAAGCGCCATGCTCTACTGAGTGAGCCACTCAGGACCACACATCACACTCAATTTCATGTTGGTGTTTGTGTCACAGTGTGAGTGTGTGCTTGTCTTGTGCATGTCTGCTTTTGTGTGTGTGCGTGTCTGCTTTTGTGTGTGTGTCTCACCCTGAGGAAGTATCTCATGTTCTTGTTGTGGAAGTCTCCAGGAGGTAGTAAAAGGTAGAGCAGCACCTCACACAAGTCCCTCAGGAACCCTGACACAGAGACACACACAGAGACGTCAGCACCTCACAGAAGTCCCTCAGGAACCCTGACACAGAGACACACACAGAGACGTCAGCACCTCACAGAAGTCCCTCAGGAACCCTGACACAGAGACACACACAGAGACGTCAGCACCTCACAGAAGTCCCTCAGGAACCCTGACACAGAGACACACACAGAGACGTCAGCACCTCACACAAGTCCCTCAGGAACCCTGACACAGAGACGTCAGTACCTGAATGTCAACATTATGATGTACACCGAGTATACCAAACATTAGGAACACCTTCCTAATATTGAGTTGCACCCCCCTTTGCCCTCAGAACAGACTCAATTTGTCGGGTATGGATTCTACAAGGGGTTGAAAATATTCCACAGGGATGCTGGCCCATATTGACTCCAATGCTTCCCACAGCGTGTCAAGTTGGCTGGATGTCCTTTGGGTGGTGGACCATTCTTGATACACGCGGGAAATGGTTGAGCATGAAAAACAAACCAGTGTGCCTGGCACCTACTACCAGACCCCGTTCAAAGGCACTTACATATTTTGTCTTGCTCATTCACCCTCTGAATGGCACACATACACAATCCATGTCTCAATTGTCTCAAGGCTTTAAAATCCTTATTTAACCCGTCTCCTCATCTACACTGACTGAAGTTAACAGGTAACATCAATAAGTGATAACAGCTTCCACCTGGATTCACCTGGTCAGTCTATGTCATGGAAAGAGCAGGTGTTCTTAATGTTTTGTACACTCTGTGTATACACACACAAAGTTGCTTTAACTTCCTTGTTGAGGTTCAGCGTGTGAACCTTCCTCGTTCGAATGGAAAGTGTGTGTGTGTCTACCTTCTTCATCCTTCAGGGAGGTGCAGACCACGTCTCTGCAGACGCTCCTCTCCATCTCTACCTCCGCCTCAAAAAATGACTCCACCATCTCCTCCGACAAGTCCCCTAGAAACACATCACCACAAGCATCACCTTCATCAACACAATTGTCATTACCACAATTAACACCATCAACATCACCACAATCATCATCATGTCAGAGAGAGAGCGCCTGTCTGTCGGTGGATGTGTATTCCTACTCTGTTTATTGTCATCCCTGCGCTCCAGTCTGTCCTGGGCCTTTCTGAAGACTCGGAGGTGAGTAGCGAAGTCATCCACCAGTCTGGTGGTGAAATAAGGCTGCCAGTCCACCTCTTTAGACCTGTATAATAATAACACAGTAGTTATAGAGAAGTAAGGAAGAGCAGTAAATCACCAGTAATATAGCAGTAATAGAATGTTACCGTGTAGAGAACTGGACCAAAGCGTTCTGGACAGTCTGTCTGATTTCCAGCAGGAAAGACTCATCCTCACTCAGAGTGTAATACCAATACTGAATATAATCTCTCAATGCAAACTGGATGACCTGGAGAGGGAGAGAGTGTGAGTGAGAGAAACTGGACAGTCATTATTGTAGGTGAGAAGTCCATTTTCATTAAACCCACAGTGGCCATAGAGAACACAAGAGGGAGATAAACCACGCAGGACCTCACACGCGCGCGCGCACACACACACACACACACACACACACACACACACACACACACACACACACACACACACACACACACACACACACACACACACACACACACACACACACACACACACACACACACACACACGTCTGCAGAGAGACAGTGGGGCTGCTGATCCAGGCAGGTCATGATCTAATTAGGTTACTTAAAGACATGTCCTCACTTTATCTGGCTGCTATAGCAACTAACTAGCCCTTTAGTGGACACATTTCAGTCACAGCTATCATTCTCTAGGACTAACAGAGGGAATATCTCTGTTATGTTCAACACAGACACGTACATAAACATCCACTAAGACAGGCAGAAATTCAAACACACCCCTTTGCTACAGAGACATAAATGTCTGCATTGAGATAGTTGCAGACTAAAACTAGTGACTTGGCTTCAATCACAGTTGTATAGACAGAGCCCAGTAAGCAGAAAGTATCTGTGTCATCAGGCTGTGTGTCAGCACTGTGCTCCCTCTCCGTTTGTTTTCACTTGCCCATCCTTCATCCATCTGTTACTTACCTGTTGAAGAGGCTCGTCTATGTAGTTGGAGCCAGTCAGTCTCCTGTCTATCTTTATAGGCTTCTGCTCCAACCTCATCTCATCCAACGTCTGGGGGGGGGGGAGAAAGAGAGGGGGGGAGAGAGAGATAAAGAAAGATGGAGGGGGAATGGAGAGAGAGTCATTTGTGTGAGTGTGTGTTGGTGAGTGTGTGCATCCCTACCTTCAGTATACCCGTTTGTGTGGCTGGCAGGTAGGAGTGTTCACACTTCTCAAGATGTCTCTCTGAGTTGGTCTTCCCAAACAACAGAGTGACCGCAAAACCACTGGAGGAGGAGAGGAGAGAGGGAGAAGAGTGGAAGGGGGAGGAGGAGAAGAGGAAGAAGACAGGTAAACCAGATTCATTAGTAATCTCAGTAAAAACCTATTGAAAGCTGGGATAGATCATTTCACATAAACACATCTATAAAGGATTTAACTTCAAACAGGTTTTACACACTTACCCGCCTACAACGCAGCAGATATAGAAGGCCAGGTAGAAGATAGCGAAGGGTCCAAAAGTGATGAGGAACAGCACCACTCCTAGACCCCCCCATCCCCAC
Organism: Oncorhynchus nerka; assembly: GCF_034236695.1. NCBI lineage: Eukaryota > Metazoa > Chordata > Actinopteri > Salmoniformes > Salmonidae > Oncorhynchus > Oncorhynchus nerka. The sequence continues at coordinate 77,182,902 of NC_088399.1, forward strand.
ACAGACAGACTGGCCTGGAGGGGGAGGGAGGGGGTTAACGTATAGCAATCACCCACCTAATTTCACATATTAACTGTGGCAGCCTAATGCACTTCATCTCAGTGCAAGAGGCGTCACTACAGCCCCTGGTTCAAATCCAGGCTATATTACATCCGGCCGTGATTGGGAGTCCCATTGGGCGGCGCACAATTAGCCCAGCGTCGTCCAGGTTTGGCCGGGGAAGGCCGTCATTGTAAATAACAATTTGTTCTTAACTGACTTGCCGAGTTGAATAAAATATAAAACACTACAGAAAGTCAGATCGAGAGAAAGTGAGAGGGAGAGAGTTTCTCATCCTCAGGTTACCTGTTATTGTCAGAGCAGGAAAAAGATAAACTAACTGCTGACCTCACTGCTAACATCGCTAGCTCTCTCACTGCATCCTAACCCGATCTCACACAGCCTACAGCTAGCAAACTAACTGCTAATGCTAGCACTTGTAATTTGTCAGGGCATAGACTCTACAAGGCATCGAAAGCCTTCCACAGGGTAGCTGGCCCAGGAAACTGTTTAGTGTGAAAAACCCAGCAGTGTTGCAGTTCTTGACACAATCAAACCGGTGTGCCTGGCACCTACTACCACACCCTGTTCAAAGGCACTTAAATATCTTGTCTTGCCTATTCACCCACTGAAATGGCGCGCACACACAGGCACACGCACACACACACAGGCACACACACACAGGCACACACACAATCCGTGTCTCAATTGTGTCAAGGCTTAAAAATCCTTCTTTAACCTGTCTCCTCCCCTTCATCGACACTGATTGAAGTGGATTTAACATGTGACATCAATAAGGGATCATAGCTTTCACCTGGATTCACCTGGGCAGTCTATGTCATGAAAAGAGCAGGTGTTGCTAATGTTTTGTACACTTGCATAATGTCTTCTACGGAGAGAAGTTGTGATTCGCCCAGAAGAATCTACCGCCAACTACATCGAGTCACTATCAGTCAATAATTGTAAAGCTGTCCATTATTTAATGTTTTCCTTCTCTAGGTTTGTCCTGTGTAACTGCAAGCTTTACTTCGGGTGCTGAAATCCATAGTTTTTGACAAAAGTAACATTTTAAGCAACCTCTGTTAGCAGACGAGGAGGAGGACCCCATTTTTGATTTGTCAGGGGAAACAGAGAAGGCTATTTATCAAAAACTATGGATTCAAAACTGACAACTCTATAGCAATCAGGACAAGCACAGGTGCACAGTAAGCATTAAATAATTGTATATCTTTTATAAGTATTGAGTTACTGCATGTTTGAAGTCGCTAACTTCCTACTTCATTGGAAAACAGTGGAATACAGGGCGCAATTTGACAGACTACTACAGATTTCAGCACCCAAAGAAAAGCTTGCAGTTACAGACAAACAGATACAAGGTAAGCATAAAAATAATGGACATTTTTACCAGTACTGGAGCACACTATTCTGGGCGCATCACAACTTAAAGGACCAATGCAGTCAAAAAACATGATTTGCCAGTGTTTTTTTATATGTATATTTCCACACAGGTTGGAAGAATACTGTGAAATTGTGACAATTATGATAATGCCCTTTTAGTGTAAGAGCTGTTTGAAAAGTCTGCCTGAAATTTGAGCCTGTTTTGGTGGGATGGAGTTTTGGCCTGCCTGGTGACTAGTTAATAGACCAATAAGAAAGAGTTCCAAATCTCTCTACCAATATCTGCTAGTTCAGTTTCCCCCTCCCCAATCAGACCACTCCCAGACAGACCTAGCAAAATTCTTGCTTGAGAAATTGCTCTTTGCTAAGAAGCTATTTTGTTACTTTTTGATCATTTTAATTTAAAACAATCACTGTAATGTACTTAATTGTTACCCAGAAATGATTTGATATTGAGATTTTTTTAAGCGGCTGCATTGGACCTCTGTAGAAGACATATGTTGGAGTTAAGTCGCTTAGCTACCGGTGACCCAGTTTCATGCTTACAAGCTAACTGCTAATGCTATGCTAGCTTTCTCACTGCATCCTTTAGTCTCACACAGCCTAAATGCAGGCTAACACTAGCAAGCTTATGCTAGCAGACTCTGTACGTAACCCAGTCTCCAGCCAACACTGGCACACATCCCACAGGCGAACAAGATACAACGGGTTTATTCATTACCACAGGTCATTAGCCTACATTGAGGGATTCTTCAGGCTACTTGAAAGACAGCCAGGCTAACAGCTAAAGCTGGTCCGGAATCTATTTTGCATGACGATTGTCTACCAGGGTCTAGATCACAGTTCATTTGTTTTGTTTACATTCTTCACATGTTTGCTGTGAGAGCTAAAGTTTCCAGGAGTGCTAGGTGAAGTGATATGGGTGAGGCAGGTGTGTGTCCACCCACAGGAGTGTGGCAGTCACAGAGGGGGCACTCAGGTGGAATGTAGCACTCCAGGTGCAGGAAGGAAAATCGCAATAGGTGAGGTGAGAATGGTACTGTGTGTGTGTGTGTGTGTGTGTGTGTGTGTCACTAGAGGAAGCAGGCACTCCAGATGCAGGAAGGAAGGGAGAATTAGGCCATGGGGAGAATCTCAATTGCATACTCCTAGCATCCTCAGTCCTCAAAACCCATTGGATGAGAAGGCCAGAGGCACCGCCCCTCTGACCTTCCCCTCCAATGGGTTTGGGGGGGGGGTCAGAGCCTCTGGCCTTCTCATCAAATGGGTTTGGAGGAGAGAGGATGCTAGGAGTATGCAATTGAGATTTTCCCATAGTTATCACAGACAGGCTACTGAAGGGAAGTGTACTGTTCACACAGGCCATGGGTAAAGGACATCCCGGCTGACCAAACCTTCCCCTAAACCGGACAACGCTGGGTCAATTGTGTGTCGCCTCATGGGTCTCCTGGTCGCGGACAGCTGCGACACGGCCCGGGATCGAACCTTAGTCTGTAGTGACGGCTCAAGCACTGCAGTGCCTTAGACCTCTGCGCCACTCGGGAGGCCCAGCGACCTGACAATTTTATTAAGGAGCATCAGAGTGCCTAGAAAAATTAAGGATTCTAGCTTTAATATCTAAAAATACTTTTCACTGTGGTCCTACATTTATTTATTTTCAACTTTGGGGCACACATGCTCCTTGTAAAAAAGTTCAGCGTTGAGCCCTGGGACGGTAGGTCTCCAGGAACAGGTTCAGAGAGCTCTGCTATAAAGTATTGTGTGAAAGAAAGGAGGACCCCAGGGGAATAAACAAATAGAAAGTGATCTGTCCATGATCTGAGTCAGAGCCACCCTGCTGCTGATCCCTCCCACTGTAGAGCCACCCTGCTGCTGATCCCTCCCACTGTAGAGCCACCCTGCTGCTGATCCCTCCCACTGTAGAGCCACCCTGCTGCTGATCCCTCCCACTGTAGAGCCACCCTGCTGCTGATCCCTCTCACTGTAGAGCCACCCTGCTGCTGATCCCTCCCACTGTAGAGCCACCCTGCTGCTGATCCCTCCCACTGTAGAGCCACCCTGCTGCTGATCCCTCCCACTGTAGAGCCACCCTGCTGCTGATCCCTCCCACTGCTGCTGATCCCTCCCACTGTAGAGCCACCCTGCTGCTGATCCCTCCCACTGTAGAGCCACCCTGCTGCTGATCCCTCCCACTGTAGAGCCACCCTGCTGCTGATCCCTTCCACTGTAGAGCCACCCTGCTGCTGATCCCTCCCACTGTAGAGCCACCCTGCTGTTGATCCCTCCCACTGTAGAGCCACCCTGCTGCTGATCCCTCTCACTGTAGAGCCACCCTGCTGCTGATCCCTCCCACTGTAGAGCCACCCTGCTGCTGATCCCTCCCACTGTAGAGCCACCCTGCTGCTGATCCCTCTCACTGTAGAGCAGTGGTTCTTAACCTTGGAGGTACTGAACCCCACCAGTTTCATATGCGCATTCACCGAACCCTTAATTGGAAAAATAAATTATGATTTTTTTTCAAATTCAAAACATAGGTATATATTTTACTGGTGCACAAAATGAACCGTGCGTCAACATCACTGTGTTCAAAGAACAAAATCATCAAAACATGATTTTCACACAAAAACAAAAACATAATAATGAATATTTACTGCAAATCAGTGTGACTTCTGCTGTTGCCTTTCAGAGACCAGTTCAGAAATGCGTGGCTTCCCCTTGGCAAGTGCAACTCTCATGTCATTTTCGCAACAAAGTCTGTTCCTTTTCTTCGTTTTTATGTCCAGCATCCTCAAAGGATTGCTCGCAAAGATATGTTGTAACAAACAGTATGAAAATCTCAAGAGCTTTCTTAGCAATAACAGGGTACGTTACCATTTGTTGACACCAAAATGTTGAAAGCGTTGTTGTTCTGAAGAGTTGCTGTTGAACCTGGCTCTGCTGAATTTCAATGATTTCATCGAGGTATTCATCATTGACATCTGTTGTCTCAACACTAAACGTGAACGGCTGTCTCACCCATGCTGGATATGACTCTCTTGTAGGGAAGTATCCGTCGAGAGACTTTGGAAGCTCATCTAAGTGTGTGACAATTGCTTGCTTCAGTTCCGCAGGTACAGAAATGTCTCCGATTCCAGATACATCTTCGATCTTACTTACACAGTCGTCCAGCAGGGGAAAGTTTGCGAAGTTATCGTTCTCTGTTCGTCGTTTCCATAACGGTAGCTTTTTTTGAAAAGCCTTCAGGTTTTCCTCCGCTTCAATGATGTTGACTCCACCGCCCTGCATCTTTTGATTGAGATGATTGAGAGCTGCGAAGATATCAGCCATGTAAGCTAAAATGAGAATGAACTCATTTTTGTAGCAATCTGCATGACAATGTTGGTGCTTTTGCAAAAACAGGGCTAATTCCACACGCACGGCAAAAACACGATTCAGCACCTGTCCCCGGGACACCACCGAACGTTAGAATGGTATAGAAGTACCTCGAATTCAGAGCCCATTTCTTTACACAGCTCACTGAAGATGCGGTGCCTCAGAGCACTAGTTGGCACATAGTTCACACATTCCACTACAATATTTAATACTTCTGCCAGTTTTGTTGCCAACGCATGCCTGTGCTGAATACAATGCGTAACAATGATGTGTGGTACATCGGCTTTCACTAGCGCACCAAAACCAGACTTTCTTCCCAGCATGACTGGAGCTCCGTCCGAACAAACTGCAGAAACCATATCCCACGAAAGATTGTCTTTGAAGAAGTCATCCACAAGTTTCTTCACATCGGCTGCCTTAGTTGTTGTTGTAAGAGGCTTACAAAATAAAACATCTTCCTTTATCATGTCGTCTTTCACATAGCGCACGAATACAGCAAGCTGGCTTAGATTGGAAACGTCTGTGGTCTCTTCGAGTTGAAGGCAGAATTTTGCCGGGCTTGAAATCAGATCTGCAACTACTTGAGCCAAGATGTCTTTGCTCATGTCCTCTATTCTGTCGCTGATGGTGTCATTTGAAAGAGGAATTTGGGATAACTTAACTTCAGCCTCTTTTCCCAGCATGATATTCGCCATTTTCAACACAGCTGGTTTTATGAGTGTTTCACCAATGGTGTGTGGTTTGCCCTGCTTTGCGATCAGGTAAGCAACTTCGTACGATGCTGTGAGGATCAGTTTGTTGATGGGTACAAAGCCGAGAACAGGCAGAGTAGCTGTTACATCGAATCTGGCTCTCTTCACCTTGAATTCAGCGAGCGTTGTGTTCTTGTATTTTCCATCTCCATGCAGCTTAAGGAAGTGTTCTTAGTTTTGCCGGTACTAGACTAGAATTACTCAACTTGGCATTGCAAATCATGCAGTTAGGACGCTGACTCCCATCACGTTCCGTTATACATGTGAACCCATATTGTACATATTCGTCCGACCACTTTCTTTTTTTGCTCGACATAGTAAGTATGAAGGGATTCAAATATTAAGAAAGAAATCACAAGACATACCATCACGACAGTCACAAGTCGACTACTGGGCACACCAAATTCCCTGCAGCACAGATAGGCCAAGCGTTGTAGCGTGATCCTGCAGCCAATGATGGCCAAGCAGGGCGTGTCATCACAAATCATATGAGTCGGATGTGTGTCTTGACCTCCGCCGAACCCCTGAGACTGACTCACCGAACCCCTGGGGTTCGATCGAACCCAGGTTAAGAACCACTGCTGTAGAGCCACCCTGCTGCTGATCCCTCTCACTGAAGAGCCTGATAGTGATCAGGATAACACTGTGAGCGGTCTGTCTATCAGCTCAGGTCATCTACATTAGATAGATAAAGTGGCTGAGGGAAGAGATCCATCAATACAGGAGGAAGGTTTATAAAGAAACTCAGCAAAAAAGAAACGTCCTCTCACTGTCAACTGCGTTTTTTTTCAGCAAACTTAGCATGTGTATATATTTGTATGAACATAACAAGATTCAACAACAGACATAAACTGAACAAGTTCTACAGACATGTGACTAACAGAAATGGAATAATGTGTCCCTGAACAAAGGGGGGGTCCAAAAGTAACCGTCAGTATCTGGTGTGGCCACCAGCTGCATTAAGTACTGCAGTGCATCTCCTCATCATGGACTGCACCATATTTGCCAGTTCATGCTGTGAGATGTTACCTCACTCTTCCACCAAGGCACCTGCAAGTTCCCGGACATTTCGGGGGGGGGGGGGGGGGGATGACCCTAGCCCTCACCCTCCGATCCAACAGGTCCCAGACGTGCTCAATGGGATTGAGATCCGGGCTTGTCGCTGGCCATGGCAGAATATTGACATTTCTGTCTTGCAGGAAATCATGCACAGAATGAGCAGTATGGCTGGTGGCATTGTCATGCTGTAGGGTCATGTCAGGATGAGCCTGCAGGAAGGGTACCACATGAGGGAGGAGGATGTCTTCCCTGTAACGCACAGCGTTGAGATGGCCTGCAATGACAACAAGCTCAGTCCGATGATGCTGTGACACACTGCCCCAGACCATGACGGACCCTCCACCTCCAAATCGACCCCACTCCAGAGTACAGGCCTCGGTGTAACGCTCATTCTTTCAACGATAAACACAAATCCGACCATCACCCCTGGTGAGACCAATCCGCGACGTGTCAGTGAAGAGCACTTTTTGCCAGTCCTGTCTGGTCCAGCAACGGTGGGTTTGTGCCCAAAGGCGACGTTGTTGCCGGTGAGGACCTGTCTTACAACAGTCCTACAAGCCCTCAGTCCAGCCTCTCTCAGCCTGTTGAGGACAGTTTGAGCACTGATGGAGGGATTGTGCGTTCCTGGTGTAACTCGGGCAGTTGTTGTTGCCGCCCTAGGAAAAGCTTTTGTCATCATTGTTATGTCACCAGATTTAATTTAGATACAGTATAACTAATTAGCTAGCTAAGATTGAGGGGAGAGCACATTTCCAGAGGTCAGGACACTCACACTTCTGTGTAAAAGCTGATGGTGGTGTTGAGTACTGCAGCAGTATTACAGCTATAACGACACACACACGGGATATGTCGTGACCTTTCCAGGGGTCAGGGTGATGGTGTTGAGTAGTACAGCAGTATTACAGCTATAAGCGTCACACTAGGCAGGAGCTAGCAGCAGTATACTCTGAATCATTCCAGCTTACACAGATTTAACATACACCATCTGTTCCAATCAACCACGCTGGATAGAGCCTGGCTATCCCTTACACAACTTTATATCACAAACACACGCGCGTGCGTGCAAAGTCGCACATTGTACAAGTGCACAATACACACACATACCGTTTCCCCTCGCTCACATAATGAAACAGGCTTGTCAGTCCCTTGCTGCTAACACATTCACCTGAGAGTAAACAACAAAGTCATCATGGCCAAATAATAACACATGGCACTGACTGACTACTGCATTACATTATTACAAACAGGGGAATTTAGAAACATTAGCTTGCACTGTACCATACGTATACCACAGTGGCTAAGAGGATGGGCTGTCACAGCTAGGCCTATATTTCAGGCTAAATCGCAAATTCTTCCCTAGACTAGCTCTGGTGAGAAGCAGCATACTAGCCAAGTATCATCAGAGACACAACCTACAGAATGTTACTCAGACACCCTAACAGAGGAATGAACATACCGCAAACACTCTTGATTGTTAGACCCGCCTGGTATTCAGTCAATCAGGGTCTTTATACTACTAACAACAGCAGGGATAAGGAGGCCTCTCCTTATTCACGAGGTGCGTGGCTGCTAGCAGACGTCCTTGACTCGACACACACACACACACACGTAATGGTGTTAGAGGGCCCATATGAGCGGGCCTGGGCTAGGGTTATCAGAGCACCAGCGTCACAGTGGAGCCGCCACAGAACAATCACTGTCTGAATATAGGGACAGACAGGTAGGCCAAGTTATGATATGGCTACAGACAGACAGAGAGGGACTAGTGGGAGAGAATACAAAACCACAGCTCACCAGCCACAACAAAACAACTCGTCACAAATTATGCTTGTCTTCTGTGATAATGTACAGTAGCAAGAAGGTTCAGGAAAACCATTCCAACAGAAAGGGCTCAGACGTTTTAATAAAACTCCTCTCTGCCCACCATAGCCTCAGACAGCTGCGAAAAGTCTGCCCTATAGCTGCCTGTAGTCATGCCTGGCTGTCCTGTCTCTCATACACTCCACTGTATAATGTCCATCATTCAACCCGACAGTCCTCCTGGGACCCTAATCGTCCTCCAATGACCCAAATTAAGAAGAAATAGTGTGCAAATCTAGGTGTATTCTCATAACTCGCAACCCACCTCAAGTGCCCAGGGCCCACTTTGGCTCCCGACCCATAGTTTAACAAACCCTGAGCTAGAGGATGACAGGGCTTATTAAACCACTACAGGGTTAACTTCTACTACTTACAGACTGCTCTAGCTGATCCACTCCTCCACTGACTTAGAGAGCCTCCACTCCCCAGTATACTACTGTACCAGACTACAGACTAGTGGAGACTGGAGAGGATGACGCAGGTGTTCACAAACACAAACTATCACAGGACAAGAGCTGAGGGTTCCATACAAGAGCTGAGGGTTCCATACAAGAGCTGAGGGTTCCAGACTGAAGCAGCACAAAGCATTCCTTGTAAACTCCCTAAAAAACAAAATCAGTTGTAGGACATTGCACAACTCCCTGCCACATGAAGTCACCCCATGCCCGGTATGTCAGTGAGGCAGGCATACAGGTTTCACTTCCCTTCCTTGCCACAGCCCCTGTGACCAATGGTAGTGACTGAGGGGTTAGGGGGTAATCAATCAAATGTATTTTATGAAGTTCTTTTTACACCAGCAGTTGTCACAAACTGCTATACAGATTAGAGGTCGACCGATTACGATTTTTCAACGCCGATACCGATTATTGGAGGACCAATTTTAAAAAGCCGATACCGATTAATCGGCCGATTTATTTAAATAAAAAAAATGTATTTGTAATAATGACAATTACAACAATACTGAATGAACACTTATTTTAACTTAATATAACATGTCAATAAAATAAATTTAGCCTCAAATAAATAATGAAACATGTTCAATTTGGTTTAAATAATGCAAAAACAAAGTGTTGGAGAAGAAAGTAAAAGTGCAATATGTGCCATGTAAGAAAGCTAACGTTTAAGTTCCTTGTTCAGAACATGAGAACATATGAAAGCTGGTGGTTCCTTTTAACATGAGTCTTCAATATTCCCAGGTAAGAAGTTTTAGGTTGTAGTTATTATAGGAATTATAGGACTATTTCTCTCTATACGATTTGTATTTCATATACCTTTGACTATTGGATGTTCTTACAGGCACTTTAGTATTGCCAGTGTAACAGTATAGCTTCCGTCCCTCTCCTCGCTCCTACCTGGGCTCGAACTAGGAACACATCGACAACAGCCACCCTCGAAGCAGCGTTACCCACGCAGAGCAAGGGGAACAACTACTCACCCCGCTAACTAGCTGGCCATGGCACATCGGTTACACCATTCTAATCTCGGGAGTTGATAGGCTTGAAGTCATAAACAGCTGCTGGCAAACGCACGAAAGTGCTGTTTGAATGAATGCTTACGAGCCTCCTGGTGCCTACCATCGCTCAGTCAGACTGCTCTATCAAATCATAGACTTAGTTATAACATGATAACACACAGAAATACGAGCCTTAGGTCATTAATATGGTCGAATCCGGAAACTATCATCTCGAAAACAAGACGTTTATTCTTTCAGTGAAATACGGAACCGTTCCGTATTTTATTTAACGGGTGGCATCCATAAGTCTAAATATTGCTGTTACATTGCACAACCTTCAATGTTATGTCATAATTACGTAAAATTCTGGCAAATTAGGCGGCCCAAACTGTTGCATTTACACTGACTCTGTGTGCAATGAACGCAAGAGAAGTGACACAATTTCACCAGGTTAATATCGCCTGCTAACCTGGATTTCTTTTAGCTAAATATGCAGGTTTAAAAATATATACTTCTGTGTATTGATTTTAAGAAAGGCCTTGATGTTTATGGTTAGGTACACATTGGAGCAACGATACGTACCGCATCGATTATATGCAACGCAGGACAAGCTAGATAAACTAGTAATATCATCAACCATGTGTAGTTAACTAGTGATTATGATTGATTGATTGATTGATTTTTATAAGTTTAATGCTAGCTAGCAACGTACCTTGGCTTACTGCATTCGCGTAACAGGCAGGCTCCTCGTGGAGTGCAATGAGAGGCAGGTGGTTAGAGCGTTGGACTAGTTAACTGTAAGGTTGCAAGATTGAATCCCTGAGCTGACAAGGTAAAAATCTGCCCCTGAACAAGGCAGTTAACCCACCGTTCCTAGGCCGTCATTGAAAATAAGAATGCCTTCTTAACTGACTTGCCTAGTTAAATAAAGGTGTAAAAAAATAAAAATAAATCGGCCAAATCGGTGTCCAAATATACCGATCTCCGATTGTTATGAAAACTTGAAATCGGCCCTAATTAATAGGCCATTTCGATTAATCGTCGACCTCTAATACAGATACCCAGCCTAAAACCCCAATCAGCAAGCAATGCCGATACAGAAGCACAGTGGCTATGAAAGACTCCCTGGAAAGCCAGGAAAGTAGTAAGAAACCTAGAGAGGAATCAGGCTCTGAGGGGTGGCCAGTCCTTTTCTGGCTAAGAGGTCAGGGGTTAGCGAATGCATGTTTCAACTTTGTCAGCAGCACAGCCCCCTTGGCCTCCAAGACAGTCAGGAGTTACTGACATTGGGTGAGGGGTTAGGATTTAATGAGTGAGGGGTTAGTAATTGAGGGATTAGCTCAGAACATTAAAAAGCTCTCCTCTGAGAAAGTGAGTGGAGCTCCCAGAGGGGAGTGAGGGAGCTGGGCTGAGCAGGGCTGAGCAGGGCTGGGAGGCCTCAGTATGATGGATACTGGGCTCCGTGCTCCTTCTGCTCCCATAGAACTGCACTGTGACCTGGGCCAGTTAAAGTTCCCTATTAGGGTGACCTTAGACTGATGCAGGCTGCGCGTGTGTGCGTGGCGGAGCAGTTCTGATGGACTGACGCCTCGCTGTCACTAAGCCTTGATTAAGACATACTAATGAGATTTAGCTGTGAGAGAAACACATATCCTTGAGGGTGCATATTACACTGTAAGACCAGTTACACCACAACAGCCAACTCCCTTCAGTCAGGCTGGCTACTGTGCTCCAGGTTGTGTTCAGGTTGTGACTGGTTAACTCTAAAGGTTAGAGACAAGAATGCTGTTTTATACTTGGGTGTGATATCTAGCACAACACAATGCCCTCTTTCTTCCATAACATCCCAGATTAACTGGAGACAATGTGCCATGTCAGCCACAACTTAAACTTACCCCAGTGAGGTCATATAGACCTGATAGTAATCAGAGTTAGGGGGCAGCAGGTAGACTACTATTTAGAGCATTGGGCCATTAAATGAAAGGTTGCTGGATCGAATCCCCGAGATGACAAGGTAAAAATCTGTCGTTGAACTGCCCCTGAACAAGGCAGTTATAACCCACTGTTCCCCGGTAGGCCATCATTGTAAATAAGAATTTGTTTTGTACTGACTTGCCTAGTTATACATACATACATACATACATACATACATACATACATACATATTAGGAGAGTGACTTACTATAAGCAGTAGCGCTATAAAATACCTCTCCCTGCAGAAACCTAGGAGATATAGTCTAACATAGATTAGGCCTACCACACCGGGCAGAGACACACACACCATAGGTCTCCAACATAGGAAGGGCCTTGATACTAAGGTAAAACTGTTGGATATTTACCTGGTGGGTAGGCCTAGTTACCAGAGAACTGTAGGGGCCTATATAGAGAGTTGCTTTATAAGCAGTTATAACTACATTACCGGTAAGTAGTCTAGTCAAACAGACCAGGCTCAATGGGAGTAGAGCATTATCTTTAGATAAAACCCTTGGAATGGAAAACACTGTCAGTTTAGACAATACAGATTAGATGAATGAGAAGTACTGCTGAACGAACACAACTCCCAATTCCACATGACAGGCAGTCATTTACACATCCATTTCAGACACCGGTCTGATCTGGATAGAAACTTGACTAGCCCCATTTAAAGGAACAGGAAGTGGGGCTGGATAGAAACTCTTACTTATTACCCCTTTGATGAGAACTGTAGCTACTTTGCATGTAGCTAGCTAGCTAAATTAAATACCATAGGAAATGTAGTTGCAGCCGCATAGGCATAATTGGAACACATAGCTAGCCTACATAACAGATTTTATGACAGAAGGTACAAGCAACTTGACTGGTGACAGTTCCAGGTGTAAGCCAGATAATGTAATGATGGGGCAGGCAGACTAAACGTCACGTATTTACCAAAATGTAGCTGGCCAACATCAAAATGGCTAATGTTACACACAGAACAGGGCAAAACAGTAACAAGTAACTTAACTACTTAGATAGCTAGTAAGTTGGTTAAATGTCAAATCAGAAAGACACATAGCTAGTTAGCTAACTCTGATAAGGTTGTGCTATAACATTATCTAACGTTACTGATTAACATTACTAAAGTTAGCTAACGTTACTAGTATTTAGCAGGCTAAGTTATATTGCTAGGAAGCAAATGGGGCAATTGACATCGATGTTGCTAGCCACCTAGCCCAAGAATGTACTATTGAATGGGCTAGCCACCAGCTAACTAGCCAGCTAGTTAATAACTACTTTGGGACGCGCCCATTCCATTCTCACCTGAATCAGTTGAGCTGAAGAGATTCTCCTGTTAGCAACGTCGTTACTCATAATAATGTAAACGCATAACGTTGGTTATTCCACCTAGCCAGAGAGCTTATTCCAGCACGGTATTGTCACCAAGGATAACTTCAGCTCATCGTATTAGCTATCTAATCCTGGACTAACTGACAGAGCAAGGTTTTTTTTTTTTTTTTCAAAACAGACAAGCCTGTCGGTGCTCATCGTCCAATGTTTACCTGTGGTCGGATGCTAAACGGTTAGGCTAGCTGTTTGGCTGCTGTCACTCAACGCTGTCACTGCCCAGCGCGGAAAACAAACTATAGACTCGCCTTGAAGCGAGTATGAACTTACCTCTGCAAACATCGTTTACAATGTTGTAGATGTCGTAGCTTGGGCTAAACCCGCCACATTGTACAAGGCACAAATATATGGATTTTCTGGTTTAAAAGCGGTTGTATCTCCACTCTCCGTAGTCTCTTCGGAGAGTCGCCATGTTGCACAAGCTTTACGTCTCCGGCACCCCTTTTCTCGACGTCGCTCTCTCATTGGCTGAAAAGGGTTATGATGCAAGCAACACACCCGTGACTGGGTGTTGTTGAATCTACAAACATTCTCATCTACTACTTAACAATTGCGACTGAGCCAAATACTTTCTCTGAAACACATAATCAACATTTATGATTGTATGTTATATTCCGTGGGAAAATAGAATGTCTGCTACTGTTTTGCAGATAGGCGGGCCCACAACATTGTTTGATGGACTGCATACAGGACAGCTACATATGAAAATGTAGTAAAGCCTATCTCTCTCTCAACATAAAATCAATTAAAGTTACAAATAACTATCAAGTGCATGATTGACAAGTGGTTGAACGCCAGAGGAGGCAGGTGGGAGCTATAGGAGGACGGGCTCATTGTAATGGCAGAAATTGAATAAATGGAACAGTATCAAACACATGGACACCACATGTGGTTTCCATACCAGCCTCTGTTGACAACTAGCCATCTAACCTGCAGAGCGAGAGAATCACATGGTTGATCAGTGACTGACCAGTTACCACATAGATGCATTATTCAGGGTCCCACTGGTAACATTGGCTATACCTTACACCTTTGTATGCTGGCACTAGAGAGAGAGAGAGGAGAGAGAGAGTCCAGAAAAGAGCTGTTAAATTCTAGCACCACCTAAAAGCTAGTGATTCCCAAACCTTCCATAACAAAGCCATCACATACAGAGAGATGAACCTGGAGAAGAGTCCCCTAAGCAAGCTGGTCCTGGGGCTCTGTTCACAAAACACAAACAGAGCCCTAGGACAGCAACATAATTAGAGCCAACCAAATCATGAGAAAACAAAAATATAATTACTTGACACATTGGAAAGAATTTACAAAAAAAACAAAGCAAACTAGAACGCTATGTGGCCCTAAACAGAGAGTACACAGTGGCAGAATACCTGACCATTGACCCAAATTTAAGGAAAATGTGAGCTGCACCTCCTGACCTCCTGCCAAATGTATGACCATATTAGAGACACATATTTCCCTCGGATTACACAAATCCACTAAGAATTTAAAAACAAACCCAATTTTGATGAACTCCCATATCTATCTCCCATATCCACAGCAGCAAGACTGGTGGCCTGTTGCCTCAAGAAAAGGTCAACCAGTGAAGAACAAACACCATTGTAAATACAACCCATATTTATGTTGATTTATTTTCCATTTTGTACTTCAACTTTTTGCACATTGTTACAACACTGTATACTATAGACAGTGTTGTAATCTAACACAGGATGCAGTTGAAATAGCAACAGCCTTCAATTCCTACTTTATTGACTCTGTCAGGTTACTGACACAGAACCCCTCCACTGATTTCTTGGGCTCAGTGCTAGTGAATGACACTCAACCTGTCTTCATCATAAGGGAGGTTTCTGAGTCAAAGGTGAACAAGGTGATTAGCTCACTAAAGAACTCTAAAGCCAAAGATGTGTTTGGGATGGACTCTACCTTTCTTAAAAACTACAAAGAGTCACTCATTGGCCCCATTACTAAGGTCACCAACACATCTATTGGTCTCGGTGTGTTTCCAAGGGTATGGAAGTCGGCCATAATAACGGCCATCTTTAAATCAGGCGACCCTGCTGACGTGAGTAACTACAGGCCCATTAGTATACTACCTGTGGTGTCAAAGGTTGTTGAAAAGTGTGTAGCAGAACAACTGATTGCCCACCTCAACAACAGCCCCTTCACATTACACTCCATGCAGTTTGGCTTCAGAGCGAAACACTCCACAGAAACGGCCAACTGCTTTCTTCTGGAAAATGTGAAGTCCAAGATGGACAAAGGGGTGCTGTTGGGGCTGTGTTTCTGGACCTAAGGAAGGCTTTTGATACTGTTAACCATGAGATTCTCATCACAAAATTGTCCAAGTTCAACTTTTCCCCTGATGCCTTGAGATGGATGAAATCATACCTTGAAGGCAGAACTCAGTGTGTCAGAGTGAGCAATGAGCTGTCGCCCACTCGTAGCTGTGATGTGGGCGTGCCCCAAGGGTCAATACTGGGGCCCCTCCTGTTCAGCCTGTACATTAATGATCTGCCTTCTGTCTGTACTGGGTCTGAAGTTCAAATGTATGCAGATGATACAGTGATATATGTGCATGCAAAGAGCAAACAACAAGCTGCACAAGAACTCACTACTGTAATGGTCCAGATTACAAAGTGGCTCAGTGACTCGTGTTTGCATCTCAATGTGAAAAAACTGTTTGCATGTTCTTCACAAAGAGGGCAACAGATGCTACTGAGCCAGATGTCTATGTGTCAGGGGAGAAGCTCCAGGTGGTATCCGATTTTAAGTACCTTGGCATCATACTTGATTCCAACCTCTCTTTTAAAAAGCATGTGAAAAAGGTAATTCAAATAACTAAATTCAATCTAGCTAATTTCCGATTTATACGAAATTGTTTGACTACAGAGGTAGCAAAACTGTACTTCAAATCTATGATACTCCCCCACTTAACATACTGCTTGACTAGTTGGGCCCAAGCTTGCTGTACAACATTAAAACCTATTCAGTCTGTCTACAAACAGGCTCTCAAAGTGCTTGATAGGAAGCCCAATAGCCATCATCATTGTCACATCCTTAGAAAGCATGAGCTCTTGAGTTGGGAAAATCTTGTGCAATACACCGACGCATGTCTTGTATTCAAGATCCTTAATGGCCTGGCTCCCCCTCCACTCAATATTTTTGTTAAACAGAAAACCCAGACATATGGCAGCAGATCCACATGGTCTGCCATGAGAGGTGACTGTATAGTTCCCCTAAGGAAAAGCACCTTTAGTAAATCTGCATTCTCTGTGAGAGCTTCCCATGTCTGGAATACACTGCCATCAGACACATAACTGCACCACATATCACACTTTCACAAAATGCTTGAAGACCTGGCTGAAGGTCAATCAGATTAGTGAACATGGTCCCTAGCTGTGTGTTGCCGCTTTCCATGTTGTCTGTTGTCTGTAGCTTGTGAGGTGTGGAAACACTTTGTTGCTTTTATGAATTTTGTCTTGCTGCTTTTTGTTCTATGTTGCTCTGTCTGTATGCTATGTCTTGCTTGTCCTATGTTGCTATGTCTTGCTTGTTCTATGGTGCTATTGTCTATATTGTAATTGTTTTTAATAACCTGCCCAGGGACTGCGGTTGAAAATTAGCCGGCTGGCTAAAACCGGCACTTTTACTGAAACGTTGATTAATGTGCACTGTCCCTGTAAAAATAAAATGAACTAAACTAAACTAAAAAAACATAATATGACATTTGAAATACTTTTATTATTTTGGAACTTCTGTGAGTGTAATGTTTACTGTTCATTTTTATTGTTTATTTCACTTTTGTTTATTATCTACTTCACTTGCTTTGGCAAAGTTAACATATGTTTCCCATGCCAATAAAGCCCTTGAATATAATGTAATTTAATTGAGAGAGAGAGTCAGAGAGAGTCAGAGAGAGAGAGAGTCAGAGAGAGAGAGATCACAGAGACAGAGAGATGCACAACACAATTAGAGCCAACCAAATCATGAGAAAACAAAAATATAGTTTTTTGACATAGTGGAAAGTATTAACAAAAAACCAAAGCAAACTAGAATGCTATTTGGCCCCAAACAGAGAGTACACAGTGGCAGATCACTATGAGTGATCCAAAATTAAGGAAAGCTTTCACTATGTACACAGTCAGTGAGCATAGCCTTGCTATTGAGAGAGGCTGCCGTTGGTCGACCTGGCTCTCAAGAGAATACAGGCTATGTGCACACTTCCCACAAAATGAGGTGGAAACTGAGCTGCACTTCCTAGCCTCCTGCCAAATGTATGACCATATCAGAGACACATATTTTCCTCAGATTACACAGACCCACATTTTTTTTAAACCAATCCAATTTTGATAAACTCCCATATCTACTGGGTGAAATACCAGTGTGCATCACAGCAGCAAGATTTGTGACCTGCTGCCACAAGAAAAGGTCAACCAGTGAAGAACAAACACCATACAACCCATATTTATGTTTATTTATTTTCACTTTTGTACTTGAACTATTTGCACATTGTTACAACACCGTATATAGACATAATATTACATGTTAAATGCCTCTATTCCTTTGTAACTTTTGTGAGTGTAATGTTTACTGTTCATTTTTTATTGTTTATTTCACTTTTGTTTATTATCTATTTCACCTGCTTTGGCAAAGTAAACATATTTTTCCCATGTCAATAAAGCCATTTTAATTGAATGAATAGAGTGAGGATGCTTACCTCTTTCCAGGTGGGCAGGGCCCCAGCAGGGTCACACAGTAAGCAGGGGTGGAGTTGAATATAGTCCCAGGCTCTGCTGCCAGCACCAGGGAGGTAAGCCACACACTAATTAGGGTCAAAGTAGATGTCATGCAAAACTACAAATCCCTACAAGCTCCTGCACGTCATCTCTAGCTAACACCTTTGCTAACAGGTATTCTGTCAATTTAGTCATTAGATAGTTAATCCAGAGATTCTTACCTTCAGCAGTCTCGACCAGATCATCATGGCATTTGTGGTTCTTTATGACACCCACATTAGCAACTAATTAGCATTTAATTTTGGGGAAATAAATACAGGCGAATACATTGACAAAAGTCACTATATCCTAGAGAGATTTGCACGGTTATCAAAACATCACACCAGGGTCAGTCTAAACGAAATTACAGCCCTTCTAAAATCCCCTATGGGAAAAATGAATGGTGAAAAAATTTAAAACCATTTCCCTGTTTGACCATTAGGTTTTATGGGTATTACGACTCATACTGTGGTACTGCAATTTTCGTCTTCTACTATTTCTATGAGTTGTCAAACAAACTGAAAGTGTGCACACTGCCACCTAGAGTGTGTGGTTTGCACAGGTATAAGTCGCTCTGGATAAGAGCGTCTGCTAAATGACTTAAATGTAAATGTAAATAAAGCCAAGGTTGGTGATTACCTGCTACCTGGAGTTATGGAATGTTTCCTCATGAGGATAATTCATTGTTTGATCCCTCCTGGTGACCTGGGTCCGTATCCACAAAGCGTCTCAGAGTAGAACATTTGTCTTAAGTGCTGAGAATAGAGACGTTTTATTCATACTCTTATTGGTAAAAACAAAAAAACAATGTATGAAGCCTCTTTAGTCATAAGAGTCCCACCTAGTCGACAGATATTTAGGACACTTCATGCCTATACATTTGGCAAATTAAGGCATCTAGGGGTTCTGTTAACTTTGATTGAGTTTAATGAAAATTATAGACCTTTCAAAAGTTTTATGCAGCATTATTGGCAAGTGACTTGATGCCTACTGTGTCAAAGCGATTTAGAGTTGTTAAAACGGGAGTGACGAGTGTGTTGATATAACTGTAATGTTGTCCAAATTCCACTTGTAACAACCATCAGAATTGGTTAAAAAAAAGGTTATGCATGCCAACATATTAGATAATAGAGTAGGCAAAGTGATCGTGTCAGGCAAAAATGACATCAAACGTTTTTCCAATTGCAAAATGTGATGTACAGTCACATTCACTGTGGTTGTCTGAAGTGTGCTATAGAGTTCACAGTTGGCGATGCCTTACCGTGATTGGTTATTTCCCATCATTTGCAACAATGTCAATGAGCGTCATCCTGATCTTTGTTTTACCTCAAGCTGTCCTGGGGCGGCAGGTAGCCTAGTGGTTAGAGCATTGAGCCAGTAACTGAATGGTTGCTGGTTCATAATCCCTGAGCTGACAAGGCAAACATCTGTAATTCTGCCCCTGAACAAGGCAGTTAACCCATTGTTCACTGGTAGGCTGTCATTGTAGATAAGAATTTGTTCTTAACTGACTTTCCTGTTTAAATGTATTCCTGGCTCAAAGTTTGTCTAGCCACATAATCCTAAAACCTACTCTGAGCTGGGATTTCTTGTTGTCTTAAAAGAGGTTTTAACAGGATTCCTAGGACCTTTTCTGAGATGTAGTTGACTACTTCAAATTGGTGAAAGTCCTCAGTGGCGCTGTCCATGCTTTTGGGCACTAGAGTCAGCTTCTATCTCAAGGCCATCAGACTGTTAAACAGCCGTCACTAACAATGAGTGGCTGCTGCCAACATACTGACTCAACTCTAGCCACTTTATTAATGGACAAATTGATGTAATCAATTTATTACTAGCCACTTTAAACAATGGCACTTTATATAATGTTTACATACCCTACATTACTCATCTCATATGTATATACTGTACACTATACCATCTAATGCATCTTACCATCTTGATATAATTAAATGTATCACTAGCCACTTTAAACAATGGCACTTTATATAATGTTTACATACCCTACATTACTCATCTCATATGTATATACTGTACACTATACCATCTACTGCATCTTGCCTATGCCGTTCGGCTATCACTCATTCATATATTTTTATGTACATATTCGTATTCATTCCTTTACATTTGTGTGTATAAGGTAGTTGTTGTGAAATTGTTAGGTTACATTACTTGTTAGATATTACTGCATGGAGTAAAAAAACAAACATGCAATGCTAGCTCCATTATGGTGGCACAGTGGACTAATTCCATAGATAGAGAACAGGAGATCATTGATTTGATTCTCACTGATGCTGTGCCACAATAAATGTTTGCATGATTAATGCCTAAGAAAATTCCTTTCCATGTGTTCTATCTGTGATTGGAGTTCAAAAAAGTTGGCCCAAACTAAACTGGCAGTGTTATTAACAGTCTTATTTAAACATGTTCTCAGAACGTTATTTAATTACTGTCAAATAACCTATAATTTCCATTCTCAGAAAGTTAATAAAACCTTCCAGGAGAACTTTCAGGGAGTCAGAACCTCCCTGTAACCTAAACATTCCCAGAACAGGTGACATTTTCACTTTCGTTCTCAAAAGGTTCGAGTTCACTGGTCAGGAAACATGTAGTTTTGTTCGCCGAACAAATGAGAAACCAAAACACTTAAGTTCCCACAACTTCCAAGGAACCAAATGTGCTAGCTGGGATATGACCTATTCCGCACCATTGTACTAAAAGACAAGCCAGGGAGAATATCGGCCATTTCTATAGGAACAGAGGAGGATTAACAGCAGTTTTTACATAGCCTAAGTTTGGCTGTTTATTTTGCTTTGTTCTAAGGTATGCGGCTAAGTGATTCTGACCCCCCTTCTGGGACCCCGTGAGAGTGGATCAGGTTAAAAAGCAAGCCGGCCAAGGGAGCTCACAGGGCGGTTCCAAGCTCACAGCAGGTCACTGATGCGGTGGACGGGAGGAGCGCAATGCAAACATTGGATGTGCGTGGAGGAGAAAGGCACAGAGAGTGAACCCCACGTGAGTGCGCACGCACACAAACACACACACACACACACACACACACACACACACACACACACACACACACACACACACACACACACACACAGGGCCCAAACTATACTTTGTCATATGAGTTTGTCATAAGACCACCCACATCAATAAATTCTGCAATATAACCCACAAATGGATCATGAATGAATGGTATAGTTTTGTTTTCTAATGGAAAATGAGAAAGACTAAACATTCATGTCCTTTAATAATTATGCAAATTAGCCATTTGTGACAATCACAGAAACTTTTTAGGTTGAGGTTGGTATCCTGTATAGACACAGAAACCTTTTAAGTTGAGGTTGGTATCCTGTATAGACACACAAACCTTTTAAATTGAGGTTGGTATCCTGAAACCTTTTAAGTTGAGGTTGGTATCCTATAGACACAGAAACCTTTTACAGAAACCATTTTGAGGTTGGTATCCTGTATAGACACAGAAACCTTTTAAGTTGAGGTTGGTATCCTGTATAGACACACAAACCTTTTACATTGTGGTTGGTATCCTGTATAGACACAGAAACCTTTTAAGTTGAGGTTGGTATCCTGTATAGAAACACAAACCTTTTAAGTTGTGGTTGGTATCCTGTATAGACACACAAACCTTTTAAGTTGAGGTTGGTATCCTGTATAGACACAGAAACCTTTTAAGTTGAGGTTGGTATCCTGTATAGAAACACAAACCTTTTAAGTTGTGGTTGGTATCCTGTATAGACACACAAACCTTTTAAGTTGAGGTTGGTATCCTGTATAGACACAGAAAACTGGTGTTACTGAAAGGCCTTCAATAATAAATGTGCATGGGCATTAGGCCTATACAGTGCCTTCAAATATTCATACCATATGACTTATTCCACATTTTGTTGTGTTTCAGCCAGAATTCAAAATGGATTAAATAGATGTTTTGTTTCTCTCACCCATCTACACATAATACCCCATAATGACAAAGTGAAAACATGTTTTTAGATTTTTGTTTTACATTTATTGAAAATTAAATACATAAATGTTCACATCCCTGAGTCAATACTTTGTAAAAGCACCATAGGCAGCGATTACAGGAGTCTTTCTGGGAAAGTCTCTAAGATGTGCAACATTTGCCCATTATTCTTTGCAAAATTCTTCAAGCTCTGTAAAATGTGTTGTTGATTATTGCTATTCAAGCATTTTCAGGTCTTGCCATAGATTTTCAAGTAGATTTAAGTCAAAACTGTAACTCGGCCACTCAGAAACATTCACTGTCTTCTTGGTAAGTAACTCCAGTGTAGATTTGACCTTGTGTTTTAGGTTATTGTCCTGCTGAAAGGTGAATTAATCTCCCAGTCTTGGTTGATAAGCAGACTGAAGTTTGCCTCCAGGAATTTGCCTGTGATTGGCTCCGTCCCATTTCTTTTTTATCCTGGAAAACTCCCCAGTCCTTAACGATTACAAGCATACCCATAACCTCTCTGGTCTTTGTGGTAGAATCTGTGTTTGAAATTCACTGCTCGACTGAGGGACCTTACAGATAATTGTATGTGTTTGGTAAAGAGATGAGGTAGTCATTTAAAAATCATGTTAAACACTCTTTTAGTCAATGCAACTTATTATGGGACTTCTTAAGCAAAGTGTTACTCCTGAACATATTTAGCCTTGCCATAAAAAGGGGTTGAATACTTATTGACTCAAGACATTTCAGCTTTTCATTTTTTATTCATTTGTAAACATTTTGAAAAAACATAATTCCATTTTGACATTATGGGGTATTGTGTGTAGACCAGGGACCAAAAAATCTAAATGTAATCAATTTTAAATTCACGCTGAAACACAACAAAATATGGAAAAATACAAGGGATACTTTCTAAAGCGACTGTATTGGCCATTAGGTGGCGGACTCTCTCCTATAAAAGGAGGAGAGAGGGCTAAGTTGCTGACCCGGGCATTCCACACACACACACACACACCCACCCACCCACAAACACAAACACACACAGTGGATTCTGACGAGGTAACTTTTCCCTAAGTGGTAAATCCAGAGGAGGCTGGTGGGAGGATTATAGGAGAATGTGCTTATTGTAATGGCTGGAGTGGTGTATATGGAACAGAGTCAAACATGTGGTTTCCATATGTTTGATGTGTTTGATACCATTCCATTGATTCCATGCCAGCCATTCTAATGAGCCCGTCCTCCTATAGCTCCTCCCACCAGCCTCCTCTGGGTAAATCTCTCTAATCACCCTCCTATCCAACATGTTTATCTCTACCCTGAAACCCTCTCATACAATTAGCACCTCGATAGATACATAAACATGAGCAGGAAATCTGTCCCACTCTGGATCCCCTTATTATGCACAGACTAACCCCGTTGGGTTGGATCCTGTTGTTCCCTCCCCTAACCCACATATCTTTTTATAACATCAGTTAAGTTTTCTAATCTCTTTGATTTCCCATTATAATTAAATCCATGAAAATCAACCCAGTTTTACCTATTAAAACAAAACAAGTGTTTTTTGTTGTTGCTCTGGTACACATCGTTTCACTTGGGATAATGTTAATAACAAATTTCTACAACACTATAAAAACAGCATAAATAGCTACTTGATATTAAATGTATATATGTTAATTGACAACCATAGCCCCATTCTAAAACGTTATATTCCATAAATAGATATGATATAATCCAATGTAATCAAACTGAATATCTGATCAATTAACCAATTAATCAATCAATCTGGTTCTGATCACCCTGATAGATCAGGTCAGGTGTTCTCTGACAGGTCTGTCATGAAGGAGTTGTAAACGATGCCGAGGTGAAGCATCAATCAAACTAACCAGTCTGATTAATCGACCTGGCTCTGATAACCCTGATGGATCTATGTGATCCTGATCAGGTCAGGTGTTCTCTAACAGGTCCGTCATGAAGGAGATGTAAACGATGGCGAGGCGGAGCGTCTCGATGCGTGACAGCCTCTTCTCGTAAGCAAAGGTCGGCACTTTTCTCCGCAGCTCGTCAAATGCCTCGTTGAGACTGAACATCCTCTTCCTCTCCCGGACGTTCGCCGCCTGACGCTGGCCCACATTGATCACACGCCTCCGCTTCGACCGCCCGGTGTGTGTGTCTGAGGTGTGTGTGTGAGATGTGTGTGAGAAAGAGCCTGGGCTGTAATAGGTGTAGGCAGATGTGCTCCCTGTGGCCATCTCATGCAGGGGATGTCCGTGTCCGGTTTGTTCCCCCTCGCTTGTACCTGTTTCCCGGTGGCTCCCGTTAACATAGGAGAGGTTGTAGTACCGGCCCCGGTAGCCAGTGACTGGGAGAAAGCTGTCCATGAGCTGTTTTGAACCCGAAGTGGACTTTGGGTGAATCTCCATGAGGTTTATATCACTGACAAAGTCATACAGTGCCGAGTCCCCAAGACGGCCCTGCCTCTCCATTTATAAACACACACACACACACACACACACACACACACACACACACACACACACACACACACACACACACACACACACACACACACACACACACACACACGACTCTTCAAGGCTTCAGCAGCCTCTCTGTCTGGAGGGAGAGTTCATTTAATGAATATATAGTCCTGTTACTTTAGGAACTCAGTCAAGCACAATAATCTATAATCTGAGCCGTGACTAGATTAGGGTCTGGCTCCATGAAGGTAAACGCTCCAACACCATTCACTTTAAGCCTGATGATAACCGGACACAGTTGCCTGCCTTGGTTGTGGTGGAAGACATCAATCCTCCTACCGTTATTCCAGATTTTCAAATCCTATGTAGGCAGTTGGGGTCAAAGGATCATGAGTTTAATTTAAAAAGTGTAGTAAAATCTTTTTGCCAAAATATTGGATGAAAGACACGCCAATCTTGTTTAATGTTCTTGTTATGATTTTTGAATAGCTGTCCAGTCTCCACCTGAGATTTCTAAATCCTGTCAGGCTACGAATGGGTGCGTTCCGAGTTCCTCTTTGGCTCGAGTCCAACCGCCAAACCGTCATCTGTCCTGCTGTTTTAATAAATCCCTTCTCTCCTCTCCCCCAGCGCCACGCCTTTCATGTCCTTATACTTCTAAACGGAGTCCATTTCAGAAGTGAACTGTGAGCTGATCTCCATGGAAGTGAACTGAGCTGGATAGGAGAGTAGTAGCCTCAGGTCGGGCCCACCATTTGATGTGTTGTTCGTCTGAACGCTTCAAGCATTAATGAGGTAGTGAAGAGGAGAGCCAGTCCAACCTGAGGGTCATTCAGTCCTGTTTGCTCTCCTCTCTCTCATTCGCTTCATAGGCTAAATAATGACACTTCTACCACTTACACAGGCCAGAGAGGGAAAGAGACCAAATAGTACATTCCCAACTGTCGCTATCCTCCACAACGCTTTCTGTTGCAAATTAGTGTAAATAGCTGCTCGTTCCCATGGTAGGAGGACAGTGTCCACACACCAGTATGGGCCTGGATGAGAAGCCAGAGAAGAGGAGAGGAGGAGGGGAGGATAAGAGGTGGAGAGAAGGAGAGAATGAAAGGAAGAGAGGAGTGGAGGAAAGAAGGAGAGGAGGAAATAGGGAGAATAGACCAAAGGAGGAGAGGAGACCAGATGTGGAGAGGAGAGGCCAGAGTAAGACAGGAGAGGAAGAGAGAAGTACAGAAGGAGAGGAGAGAAAGAGAGAAGGCCAGGGTTTACCTAGGGGTCCTCGGGAATGGACTTTACTCACACTGGAACACTGTGGGAAATTTCATCATGACCTGGGGTACAAACTCACAACCCTCTTCACAAAACTCACAACACTTCATTCTAAAGAAGCAACATCATCCATAACACAGTCCCAGAAAAGCCATACAGTCTGGGTCTGGGGGAGCAACATTACAACAGTGTGTGTGTGTGTGTGTGTGTGTGTGCAGTGGTATAAAGTACTTAAGTAAAAATACTTGAAAGCACTAACCTCTACGGGATGGGTGTTCTCAAACTGGGACGGTTGTTGCTAATGTGCACTAATGTGAATAGACTGACATTGTGTACATCAGCCAACTTTCCAGGACATATGGGCAGAAAGCTTAAATTATTGTTAATCTAACTGCAGTGTCCAATTAACAGTAGTTTTTACAGTGAAATAATAGCATGCTATTGTTTGAGGAGAGTGCACAACAACAAAACACTTTTATCACGGCAACTGGTTTGATACATTCACCTCTGAAGGTAATTAATGTACTTATATTCAGGAATCTTGCTCTGATTTGTCATCCTGAGGGTCCCAGAAATAAAATGTAGCACAGTTTTGTTTGATCAAATGTAGTTCAAATGTAGGAATGTCTCTGGCTCCACCCCCCCGGCCATCTAGATGTGTGAAAGTTAGTGTATAAGCTAAGGATCCATCATGTATGACATTCCTGGCAGTGTGTAAACTTACATTTTTTATTACCATAGCATTTTTGTTTGTTCTCTATAGTTATGTACTTTTAAAAAATGTATCAATTGACCAATTCGGCACATTTGGGCAAACTCCTGGCAGACTTGATACAAAATATTGTGCACTAATGTAATTCTTCGCTGGCTCAGTCTGAAACTTTGCACACATACACTGCTGCCATCTGGTGGCCAAAATCTAAATTACACCTAGACTCCTATCTGAAAGTATGGCATTTCTCTTGCATTTCAAAGAATATGGAAAAAATGTAAACACATGTTTTTTTGTTTGTATGATCTTTTACCGGATCTAATGTGTTGTATTCTCCTACATTCATTTCACATTTCACACGTTTTTCCTTTCAAATGGTATCAAGGACATGGTATGATTGCTTCAGGTCCTGAGCTACAGGCAGTTAGATTTGTCATTTTAGGCGAAAATTGAAAAAAAGGGTACAATCTGTAAATTTGGGGGTATCTGTACTTTACTATTTATATTTTTGACTACTTTTTTTAAACACATGTTTTTTTGTTTGTATGATCTTTTACCGGATCTAATGTGTTATATTCTCCTACATTACTTTTAATATTTAAGTATATTTGAGCAATTACATCTACTTTTGATACTTAAGTATCTTTAAAACCAAATACTTTTAGACTTCTACTCAAGAAGTATTTTACTTGAGTCATTTTCTATGAAGGTATCTTTACTTTTACTACAGTATGACATTTGGGTACTTTTTCCACCACTGTGTGTGTGTGTGGTCAGGTGCATGTATGTCAGCACTCAAAGTTTAGTGGTTCTCCTTAATCTCTAACCCCTTCCCCAAGACCTACCCCACACCTCTCTCTCACACACACACTCTGTCTCTCCCTCTCTGTTGTCCTGGTAGGAGGGTAAACGGTGACATTCCTTTGGTAGTCGTGGAAATGCTGTGAAAGCACAGCTGTA
This sequence comes from Oncorhynchus nerka, assembly GCF_034236695.1. Classification (NCBI taxonomy): domain Eukaryota; kingdom Metazoa; phylum Chordata; class Actinopteri; order Salmoniformes; family Salmonidae; genus Oncorhynchus; species Oncorhynchus nerka. The sequence goes on from NC_088399.1 coordinate 77,210,361, forward strand.
CTAAGATATGAGGTAATCTCACCCTGGGGCTGCTGGGTAAATATTGGTCTTAAATAAGAAATAAAAACCCAAGGACACACACACACACATATTTATATTAATCCACTGGCAAAGCACATTTTAACCTGACCATCAGTCTGTATCAGTCTCTCTCTGTTTATTATCTATGCATAGTCACTTTAACTCTACCTACATGTACATATTACCTCAATTACCTCGACACCGGTGCCCCCGCACATTGACTCTGTATCGGTAGCTCCTGTATATAGCTACTCTTATTTTACTGCTGCTCTTTCATTATTTGTTATTTTTTACTAATCTATTTCTTACTTAACACTTATTTTTCTTAAAACTGCCTTGTTGGTTAAGGGCTTATAAGTAAGCATTTCACTGTAAGGTGACACCTGTTGTTTTCGGCGCATAACAAATCAAATTAGATTTGATTTACTGACCCACAGACTGCTGAGCTGTTTAGACAGTGGTGATCTCTAACTAATGACTACAGACGGGTCTTTCCTACCAGTGTGTGTCTGTAGAACTGAGACAAAGATAGAGAGAGGGAGCAAATAGAGAGAGACAGAAAGATGGAGAAAGTGGCGGGAGGAAAAAGGAGACGGGGGAAGGGAAGGATGGTGAAGGATTTGAGACTGGGTGGGTGAGGGGGAGAGGAGAAATGATCTCCTCCTTCATCAGGAGATACAGAGCTATTTCTCTCTCTGCTGCTGTTGTCCCCACCACAACACACACAGCCTGAAACTGGAGACATAAAAAGCTGGCCTGTGAAGCATCATGTCAAAACAGACAAAAAATGTATGCATATTTTTTCTCTTCTGTTTTTCTCCACCTACAGTGCCTTGCGAAAGTATTCGGACCCCTTGAACTTTGTGACCTTTTGCCACATTTCAGGCTTCAAACATAAAGATATAAAACTGTATTTTTTTGTGAAGAATCAACAACAAGTGGGACACAATCATGAAGTGGAACGACATTTATTGGATATTTCAAACTTTTTTAACAAATCAAAAACGGAAAAATTGGGCGTCGCAAAGTTCAAGGGGGCCGAATACTTTCGCAAGGCACTGTATATATTCTCTTCCTCTCTTTCTCTTCCGTTTTCCTCTCCTTCACATTGCTTTATATCCTGCTACGGCAACCCCCCTGTCTTCAATAAAAGTCTTCAAAGAAAAAGAGAAGCCTTATTTTAGCAAAGTAAAGCCTTGCAGGGTCATCCAATGTGCTACATTCAGACTCAGCTGAGGTTGTCCTAATGTTGTCCTGAGGTTATCCTAACATTGTCCTGAGGTTATCCTAACATTGTCCTGAGGTTGTCCTAAGATGATGTTAAGACACTGCCCAGACAAAGTTTTTAGCTAGAAGTAAAATCAAGTCATTAAAGTTTATCTCAGCTGGTAATCACGACAATTTTAGGTATAACATTGGATGATGGGTAAGGCATTGCCAGCTGTGAACTCTATAGCACGCATCAGACAACCACAGTGAATGTGACTTTACATCAAATGTTGCAATGGTAAAACGTTTGATATCATTTTCGCCTAACAAAATCACTTTGCCTACTCTTAATTATTGCCCAATACACTATATATACAAAAGTATGTGGACACGCCTTCAAATTAGTGGATTTGGAAATTTCAGTCACACCCGTTGTTTACAGGTGTATAAAATCGAGCAAACAGACATGCAATCTCAATAGACAAACATTGGCAGTAGAATGGCCTTACTGAAGAGCTCAGTGACTTTAAACATGGCACCAAATTTCTGCCCTGCTAGCGAAGTAGTAGGCCACACAAGCTCACAGAACAGGACCACCAAGTGCTGAAGCGCATAGCACGTAACAATCTCCTGTCCTCTGTTGCAACACTTCCTACTGAGTTCCAAACTGCCTCACGTCATGGTTGTTTAAAGCAGAATTTTGACAATATTACCGTTTTATCAACACACTCATCACTCCCGTTTAACAACTCTGGATCGTTTTGGCACCATAGGCATCAAGTCACTTGCTGATAATCTTGCATACAATGTTTGAAAGGTCTGTCATTTTCATTGAACACAATCCAAGGTAACATAAGCTCTACATGCCTTCAGTAATTAAACACCAGAGTGATAGATGTGAAGAAGAGAAATGTGCAAATAGGGATACTAGCGGGGCTTTACCTAGCAAATACTTATAGATGACCTGGAGCCAGTGTGTTTTGCGACAAATATGAAGCGAGCGCCAGCCAACGAGAGCATACAGGTCACAGTGGTGGGTAGTAATGGGGCTTTGGTGACGAAACGGATGTCACTGTGATAGACTACATCCAATTGGCTGAGTAGAGTGTTGGAGGCTATTTTGTAAATTACATCGCCGAAGTCAAGGATCGGTAGGATAGTCAGTTTTACGAGGATATGTTTGGCAGCATGAGTGAAGGATGCTTTGTTGCGAAATTGGAAGCCGATTCTAGATTTAATTTTGGATTGGAGATGCTTAATATGAGTCTGGAAGGAGAGTTTACAGTCTAACCAGACACCTAGGCATTTGTCCACATATTCTAAGTCAGAACCGTCCAGAGGAGTGATGCTACACAGGCGGGTGGGTGTGGGCAGTGATCGGTTGAAGAGCAAGCATTTAGTTTAACTTGCATTTAAGAGCAGTTGGAGGCCACGGAAGGAGAGTTGTATGGCATTGAAGCTCGTCTGGAGGTTAGTTAACACAGTGTCCAAAGATGGGCCAGAAGTATACAGAATGGTGTCATCTGCGTAGAGATGGATCAGAGAATCACCAGCAGCAAGAGTGACATCATTGATGTTATACCCACAGCAACGATTAAAACATTCCCAAACCAGAAACCGTGGATTGATGACAGCATCAAAACTGAAAGCGCGAACCACTGCTTTTAACCAGGGCCCAGTCTGCTGTTCCCACATGCTTCAAGAGGGCCACCATTGTTCCTGTTCCCAAGTAAGCTAAGGTAACTGAGCTAAACGACTACCGCACTCACTTCCGTCATCATGAAGTGCTTTGAGAAACTAGTCAAGGACCATATTACCTCCACCCTACCTGACACCCTAGACCCACTCCAATTTGCTTACCGCCCCAATAGGTCCACAGACGACGCAATCGCAATCGCAACCACACTGCACACTGCCCTAACCCATCTGAACAAGAGGAATACCTATGTGTGAATGCTGTTCATTGACTACAGCTCAGCATTTAACACCATAGTACCCTCCAAACTCGTCATCAAGCTCGAGACCCTGGGTCTCGACCCCGCTCTGTACAACTGGGTACTGGACTTCCTGACGGGCCGCCCCCAGGTGGTGAGGGTAGGTAACAACATCTCCACCCCGCTGATCCTCAACACTGGGGCCCCACAAGGGTGCGTTCTGAGCCCTCTCCTGTACTCCCTGTTCACCCACGACTGCGTGGCCATGCACGCCTTCAACTCAATCATCAAGTTTGCGGACGACACAACAGTGGTAGGCTTGATTACCAACAACGACGAGAAGGCCTACAGGGAGGAGGTGAGGGCCCTCGGAGTGTGGTGTCAGGAAAATAACCTCACACTCAAAGTCAACAAAACAAAGGAGATGATTGTGGACTTCAGGAAACAGCAGAGGGAGCACCCCCCTATCCACATCGACGGGACAGTAGTGGAGAGGGTAGTAAGTTTTAAGTTCCTCGGCGTACACATCACGGACAAACTGAATTGGTCCAACCACACAGACAGCGTTGTGAAGAAGGCGCAGCAGCGCCTCTTCAACCTCAGGAGGCTGATGAAATTTGGCTTGTCACCAAAAGCACTCACAAACTTCTACAGATGCACAATCGAGAGCATCCTGTCGGGCTGTATCACCGCCTGGTATGGCAACTGCTTCGCCCAAAACCGCAAGGCTCTCCAGAGGGTAGTGAGGTCTGCACAACGCATCACCGGGGGCAAACTACCTACCCTCCAGGACATCTACACCACCCGATGTCACAGGAAGGCCAAAAAGATCATCAAGGACAACAACCACCTAAGCCACTGACTGTTCACCCTGCTATCATCCAGAAGGCGAGGTCAGTACAGGTGCATCAAAGCTGCTGCCAACATACTGACTCAACTCCAGCCACTTTAATAATAGAAATTGATGGAAAAAATGTATCACTAGCCACTTTAAACAATGCCACTTAATATAATGTTTACATACCCTACATTACTCATCTCATATGTATATGTATATACTGTACTCTATATCATCTACTGCATCTTTATGTAAAACATGTATCACTAGACACTTTAAATTATGCAGCTTTGTTTACATACCCTACATTACTCATCTCATACAGTGGGGCAAAAAAGTATTTAGTCAGCCACCAATTGTGCAAGTTCTCCCACTTAAAAAAGATGAGAGAGGCCTGTAATTTTCATCATAGGTACACTTCAACTATGACAGACAAAATGAGAAAAAAATCCAGAAAATCACATTGTAGGATTTTTTTATGAATTTATTTGCAAACCTAGGAAGAAACCTAGAGAGGAACCAGGCTATGTGGGGTGGCCAGTCCTCTTCTGGCTGTGCCGGGTGGAGATTATAACAGAACATGGCCAAGATGTTCAAATGTTCATAAATGACCAGCATGGTCGAATAATAATAAGGCAGAACAGTTGAAACTGGAGCAGCAGCACGGCCAGGTGGACTGAGGACAGCAAGGAGTCATCATGTCAGGTAGTCCTGGGGCATGGTCCTAGGGCTCAGGTCCTCCGAGAGAGAGAAAGAAAGAGAGAATGAGAGAATTAGAGAACGCACACTTAGATTCACACAGGACACCGAATAGGACAGGAGAAGTACTACAGATATAACAAACTGACCCTAGCCCCCCGACACATAAATTACTGCAGCATAAATACTGGAGGCTGAGACAGGAGGGGCCAGGAGACACTGTGGCCCCATCCGAGGACACCAAACAGGAAGGATATAACCCCACCCACTTTGCCAAAGCACAGCCCCCACACCACTAGAGGGATATCTTCAACCACCAACTTACCATCCTGAGACAAGGCTGAGTATAGCCCACAAAGATCTCCGCCACGGCACAACCCAAGGGGGGGGGGGGCGCCAACCCAGACAGGATGACCACATCAGTGAATCAACCCACTCAGGTGACGCACCCCTTCCAGGGACGGCATGAGAGAGCCCCAGTAAGCCAGTGACTCAGCCCCTGTAATAGGGTTAGAGGCAGAGAATCCCAGTGGAAAGAGGGGAACCGGCCAGGCAGAGACAGCAAGGGCGGTTCGTTGCTCCAGAGCCTTTCCGTTCACCTTCCCGCTCCTGGGCCAGAATACACTCAATCATATGACCCACTGAAGAGATGAGTCTTCAGTAAAGACTTAAAGGTTGAGACCGAGTTTGCATCTCTGACATGGGCAGGCAGACCGTTCCATAAAAATGGAGCTCTATAGGAGAAAGCCCTGCCTCCAGCTGTTTGCTTAGAAATTCTAGGGACAATTAGGAGGCCTGTGTCTTGTGACCGTAGCGTACGTGTAGGTATGTACGGCAGGACCAAATCAGAGAGATAGGTAGGAGCAAGCCCATGTAATGCTTTGTAGGTTAGCAGTAAAACCTTGAAATCAGCCCTTGCTTTGACAGGAAGCCAGTGTAGAGAGGCTAGCACTGGAGTAATATGATCAAATTTTTTGGTTCTAGTCAGGATTCTTGCAGCCGTATTTAGCACTAACTGAAGTTTATTTAGTGCTTTATCCGGGTAGCCGGAAAGTAGAGCATTGCAGTAGTCTAACCTAGAAGTGACAAAAGCATGGATTAATTTTTCTGCATCATTTTTGGACAGAAAGTTTCTGATTTTTGCAATGTTACGTAGATGGAAAAAAGCTGTCCTTGAAATGGTCTTGATATGTTCTTCAAAAGAGAGATCAGGGTCCAGAGTAACGCCGAGGTCCTTCACAGTTTTATTTGAGACGACTGTACAACCATTAAGATTAATTGTCAGATTCAACAGAAGATCTTTGTTTCTTGGGACCTTTTGTCCGAGTTTAAAAGTAGAAAGTTTGCAGCCATCCACTTCCTTATGTCTGAAACACATGCTTCTAGCAAGGGCAATTTTGGGGCTTCACCATGTTTCATTGAAATGTACAGCTGTGTGTCATCCGCATAGCAGTGAAAGTTAACATTATGTTTTCGAATGACATCCCCAAGAGGTAAAATATATAGTGAAAACAATAGTGGTCCTAAAACGGAACCTTGAGGAACACCGAAATTTACAGTTGATTTGTCAGAGGACAAACCATTCAGAGACAAACTGATATCTTTCCGACAGATAAGATCTAAACCAGGCCAGAACTTGTCCGTGTAGACCGATTTGGGTTTCCAATCTCTCCAAAAGAATGTGGTGATCGATGGTATCAAAAGCAACACTAAGGTCTAGGAGCACGAGGACAGATGCAGAGCCTTGGTCCGAAGCCATTAAAATGTCATTTACCACCTTCACAAGTGCCGTCTCACTGCTATGATGGGGTCTAAAACCAGACTGAAGCATTTCGTATACATTGTTTGTCTTCAGGAAGGCAGTGAGTTGCTGCGCAACAGCTTTTTCTAAAATCTTTGAGTGGAATGGAAGATTCGATATAGGCCGATAGTTTTTTATATTTTCTGGGTCAAGGTTTGGCTTTTTCAAGAGAGGCTTTATTACTGCCACTTTTAGTGAGTTTTGTACACATCCGGGGGATAGAAAGCCGTTTATTATGTTCAACATAGGAGGGCCAAGCACAGGAAGCAGCTCTTTCAGTAGTTTAGTTGGAATAGGGTCCAGTATGCAGCTTTTAGGTTTAGAGGCCATGATTATTTTCATCATTGTGTCAAGACATATAGTACTAAAACACTTGAGTGTCTCTCTTGACCCTATGTCCTGGCAGAGTTGTGCAGACTCAGGACAACTGAGCTTTGAAGCAATACGCAGATTTAAAGAGGAGTCTGTAATTTGCTTTCTAATAATCATGATCTTTTCCTCAAAGAAGTTCATGAATTTATTACTGCTGAAGTGAAAGCCATCCTCACTTGGGGAATGCTGCTTTTTAGTTAGCTTTGCGACAGTATAGAAATAAATTTCGTATTGTTCTTATTTTCCTCAATTAAGTTGGAAGCGCCACGCTTTATTAATTTGCTTTTGTTTTGAGCTAACCATGATGGCGTTCCTACCCCAGGGCAGCTCAGTGTAAACAAGCCTAATGGTAGGGCAGGAATCTGCTGGATAATTGTACTACGGATCGAATGCATGTTGTTACGAATCCCTTTTGGCCCGACAGTCTAGGGGGGATGGTAATGAGACCCGTAACATAACTCATGCAAATTATTATTGTGACAAAGTAAAAGTGTGCACGAAATAACCACGACAACAGAAATCTACCGTCAAACTCTAGGTTTATTTATAAACACACGGTAATGGGGGGAGCAGGAAAAGGGGCTGAGCTGGACCCAAGAAAAGAAACAATAAGTATTCAAAAACACCCCTAAGCTAGACTAGCCTACTTTAACAACAGCTAACTAACTAACCAAAAAAATACAGTGGGTGGTCCGCCCAGTTCTAACTAGTGTATTTAACAAAGTTCACCTACGGGTAGTGTATGCCCATGGGCGACTTGTCTTGGTTTCCCCCTTTTCCCACCAGCAACAAACAAACACCATAACCAAAAACAATACTCACAGGTGATGACAAAGTGCTATGGAGGTGCTTTAAACAAAAGAGAGGTTAAGACACAAAGCGAGAGTGAAACACAGAGACCTACAGACATGGCATTTACAGAGAGATTGAGCTAGAGATTGAGCTAGAGATTGCTCTAGAACAAACAAATGATGGGGTTTTTAAACCATGGGGAAGGAACTGTGATAGGGTAGGAAATAGGAGGAGGTGTGTCTTCTGATTGATGATTGATTGTTGACTGATTGGGGAGTGATGGTTTTCACCTGTGAGGAGAGAAGGAGAGAAAAGAAACACACACAGGATACACACACAGGATAACTATATCCGTAACACTCCCACCCTTAAAGAAGCAACCCTAGGGGCTGCGACTACAGTATGTCAATGAATACTCATCACAAAGCAACAACCTTGCAAAACATACAGAAATAATTTTCATTTACACACGAGATTGGCGTTGTCTATCAGGAGTTTGAAGCACATAGTCAGTTTCACTTATTTTCTTTTCAATTAAATAATGACCCGAGAAACGAGCTGACAGTGAAGATCCTGGAACAGGTAATAACACCAGTACTTGGTCACCTGGCTGTAGTGGACGAGAAACAGCCTTTTTATCATAGTGTCTTTTCATGCTCCTCTGTGAGGAAGACAGAGCTTCCTTTGCGAGAGCACAAGCTTGGTGTAGGCGCTCACGAAAACGACTAACGTAGTCCAACACATTCTCATCTCTGGTACACAATTCTTGGGACAAGAACTGTTCTTTAAGGACTTTCATTGGTCCTCTCACTGTGTGACCAAACACCAGTTCAGCCGGGCTGAAACCTAGGGACTCCTGCACAGTTTCACGAGCAGCAAACAAAACTAGAGGAACTCCCTCATCCCAATCTTTCTCAGATTCCAAACAATATTTACGTAGCATAGACTTCAGTGTCTGATGCCATCTTTCAAGTGCACCCTGAGACTCTGGGTGATAGGCGCTTGACACACGGTGCGTAATTGACAAGGATTTTAACACCTGCCTGAAGAGCTTGGATAGGAAATTGGTACCTTGATCACTTTGTACCACCCTAGGTAACCCGAATGTCGTGAATAATTTTATTAAGGCTTTACTCACTACCGGGGCTGTAATCCTTCTCAGAGGAATGGCCTCGGGTATCTTGTAGCCATACACATTATCGTTAACAAAAACTGGTTACCCGATTTTGTCTTCGGTAACGGTCCGACACAATCAACCACCACATGCTCGAATGGTTCACCTATGACAGGTATGGGACAAAGAGGAGCGGGAGGAATAACCTGATTTGGTTTTCCTGTTATCTGACATGTGTGGCATGTCCGACAGAACTGAGCCACATCTTGTTTTAAACCCGGCCAAAAGAAATGTCGAAGGATCCGATCATAAGTTTTTGTGATTCCTAAATGACCAGACCACTGGTGATCATGAGCAAGGGATAACACATTTTGTCGAAAGGCTGTAGGAACCACTATTTGGTAAACAGCATTCCAATCTCCATCCGCGTCAACATGGGATTTCCATTTACGCATGAGGAGATTACCATCAATGAAGTAAGCCACGTTCTTCTTCTTCACATCTTCCAATGAGACAACACTAGAAAAACATTTAGCAAGCTTGTTGTCAACCTTTTGGTTAGCAATCAGCTGCTCATGAGTGACTGGTAACTGTATTGCATCAGCAATAAGTTCAACGTTCTTTGATTCTTTCCTGGGCTGTTTGTCAGAGGTGATCAGCTTCTCAGAGGTATCACACAATCCATCTTCTTGATCAACCTCTTTGAACAGAACAGTGTTCGACAAATCTATCACGTCACCCTCTTGTAGTGCCTGAGCACGAGTGACAGCACAAGCGGGGAACACATGTGGATAACTCTGTGCCAGCTCATTTGAGAGAGAGTGGTCACTTTTATCCAATACTTCCAATACAGGTACTACCTTTCCTCCGGCAATATCGTTACCCATTATAAAGGTCACACCTTTCACTGGCAACATAGGACGTACCCCCACTCTGAATATTCCACTGATTAACTCAGAGTGTACTTTCACAAAGTGCAATGGCACTGGGACAAAACCCATTTCAATACCCTGCACTAACACACTGGAACCACAGTATGTATCGTCAGATAAGGACAACACATCTGACAATATAAATGACTGCGCCGCACCAGTATCTCTAAGGATTTTAACCGGTCGTTGAGACGCTTCGTCATTCGTTAGGGACACAAACCCCTCGAAAATGAATGGTTCATAACTGCGGTCGGGGAATGAGACTTTCAAACTACACTTACCCTGAGGCACCTGTTTTGTTGCAGACCTCACAACCGTACGAATTAGAGCAACACCTGTTGGTGGCTTGGCACGAAGAGGCATCCCTTGTTTGCGTTTAAGGAGGAAGCAATCATTAATCATATGTCCTACTTTATGACAATAGAAACAGGGACGCTCATTCTTCTGGCGTGCTTGATATACTACTGCTGGCCGACTAGGGCTAAAGGTAGAAAACTCAGTGGCTCTACTCTCAGTTTGAGCCGAAAACACACTCTTGTGCGTCAACACAAACTCGTCTGCCAACACAGACGCTTCTGCCAGGGAGGATACTTTCTGTTCGTTTAGGTAAACTACAATGTGTTCGGGCAAGCAATTTTTAAACTCTTCCAACAAGATTAACTCCCGGAGAGAGTTGAAATCAGTTACCTTACTAGCAGCATGCCATTTATCAAACAGATTTCCCTTGTCTCTAGCAAATTCCACATAAGTCTTACTAGAAGACTTTCTATGAGACCTAAATCTCTGTCGGTATGCCTCAGGCACAAGCTCATAGGCACGAAGAACAGTAGCTTTGACCACTTCATAATTCAAACTGTCCTCCAGAGGTAACGCTGACAAAACCTCTTGGGCTTTACCAGTTAATTTACACTGAAGTAATAGGCACCATACCTCTTCAGGCCATTTCAATGCTACGGCTATACGCTCAAATACACAAAAATAGGAGTCAACCTCTGACTCTCTGAACAAAGGTACTAAGGCAATCTGCCTACTAATGTCAAACATGTTTGAGGACACAGTAGGTGAGGACGGCTCACAAACAGGCACAGTAGGACCGGAGGCTAGCCTCGCTGTCTCTGCCTCCAGTTCCATCTGGCGCATTTTGAACTCCAACTGCCTTTGTTCTCTGTCTGCCTCAATTTTACACATCTCCAAATGTCGTTGTTCTCGTTCTTTTTCTGTCTCTATTTTACACATCTCCAACTGGAGAGTCTCTCGCCTAATTTGGGCTCTCTCTTCCACCTCCAGTTGGAACTGTGCTAAACGGACATCCCTCCTGGCATCACCATTTGACAGTGGGGAGAGTGGATCAAAACGGGACAATGTGGCTGGTGTTTTAGCCTCGCCCTCATTATCAGACACCAATGGGCTTACAGGAGCAGCAACATCCCCTACAGGGGTAGTAGGCTCAGGCAGCGGTAACACAAGCACCTGCTCTTCCAACAATACATTTAATACTAGCCGTTTAACCTCCGCCTTAACTAAACTCTGCAGAATCGATACTGAATAATGGTCAGCCAAGGTCATTAAATCAACTCTACGACATTTGTCAAAAACCTCCCACGAAGGGTTATCCAAAAAGGATCTCAAATCAAAAGTATTCATTTTACACTACTTCACAAGTGCCAAAGAAAATAGCAAACACTAATGCTACTTCAGCTATGACGCTCAACACTGAACTATACCACTACAACAATCTACATGAGCGGCATGGGTGTCAGTTATGACAGATCCCGGATGAGCCCCCACTTATGTTACGAATCCCTTTTGGCCCGACAGTCTAGGGGGGATGGTAATGAGACCCGTAACATAACTCATGCAAATTATTATTGTGACAAAGTAAAAGTGTGCACGAAATAACCACGACAACAGAAATCTACCGTCAAACTCTAGGTTTATTTATAAACACACGGTAATGGGGGGAGCAGGAAAAGGGGCTGAGCTGGACCCAAGAAAAGAAACAATAAGTATTCAAAAACACCCCTAAGCTAGACTAGCCTACTTTAACAACAGCTAACTAACTAACCAAAAATACAGTGGGTGGTCCGCCCAGTTCTAACTAGTGTATTTAACAAAGTTCACCTACGGGTAGTGTATGCCCATGGGCGACTTGTCTTGGTTTCCCCCTTTTCCCACCAGCAACAAACAAACACCATAACCAAAAACAATACTCACAGGTGATGACAAAGTGCTATGGAGGTGCTTTAAACAAAAGAGAGGTTAAGACACAAAGCGAGAGTGAAACACAGAGACCTACAGACATGGCATTTACAGAGAGATTGAGCTAGAGATTGAGCTAGAGATTGCTCTAGAACAAACAAATGATGGGGTTTTTAAACCATGGGGAAGGAACTGTGATAGGGTAGGAAATAGGAGGAGGTGTGTCTTCTGATTGATGATTGATTGTTGACTGATTGGGGAGTGATGGTTTTCACCTGTGAGGGGAGAAGGAGAGAAAAGAAACACACACAGGATACACACACACACACACACAGGATAACTATATCCGTAACACATGTGCACCAGAGGTAGTTTGGAGGTAAACAAAGTGCTCAAAAGTACTTTATTTCATATTTTGGAGAACTGACAGCCTGTGCATACAGAGAAATGTTCACCACTCTAGCATAATCTTTACTTTGGTGAGCTACGAAAGTAGCTAGGCTATATATTGACGCCAGTCACTAAAAAAAATCCCCCTGAACAATTTGTTATTGAGAGTGCAGCTAAATGACTAGAGCTAGCATACGATCTACTTTGGAGATCAAATGCATATTTTTCCGAAATAGCTACTATTTAGAATATCTTTGCTGTTGCGTGCCTGAGCACGAGAACAGAATCACAACAGTTTGATGATCATAACAGCTAAACACAATGAGTGGTTCCCGATACACATGGGCCTATTGTTCTTCTAACCTGCACAGGCCCACACCAGTGGCGGTCGGTGCCGTTTAAAATGAGGGGCACGATAATTTATTTGATTAGCATGCCTTATTTCCATGACAGCATATTGGATGACTGTCATTCATATTCCATTCACCCAGCTCAATGTAACATCAATAGATGTTTGTTTTTCAACAGAATCGGCGGATTGACTTCAACCCTGAATACAACTTTTCGGAATGAATGCACCTTTCCAAGCCAAACCTTCATATCATAACCGCTAAACGCTACAATTCCTACATCGTTGTCACCATATTATCTAAAGTCATAGTCAACATACAGTACCAGTCAAAAGTTTGGACACCTACATATTCAAGGATTTTTCTTTCTTTTACTATTTTCTACATTGTAAAATAAAAGTGAAGACACCAAAACTATGAAATAACACATGGAATTATGTAGTAACCAAAAAAGTGTTATACAAATTAAAATGTATTTTTTATTTGAAATTCTTCAAAGTAGCCATCTTTTGCCTTGATGACAGCTTTGCACACACTTGGCATTCTCTCAACCAGCTTCATGAGGTAGTCACCTGGAATGCATTTCAATTAACAGGTGTGCCTTGTTAAAAGTTAATTTGTGGAATTTATTTCCTTAATGCGTTTGAGACAATCAGTTGTGTTGTGACAAGGTAGTGGTGGTACACAGAAGATAGCACTATTTGGTAAAAGACCAAGTCCAAATCAAATCAAACTGTATTAGTCACATGCACCGAATACAAGAGGTATAGATAGACCTTACAGTGAAATACCTACTCATGAGCCCCTAACCAACAATGCAGTACAAATAAGAATAAGAAATGTGAGTATCAAGTAATTAAAGAGCAGCAGTAAAATAACAATAGTGAGACTATATACGGGGTACCGGTATAGAGTCAATGTGCGGGGGCACCGGTTGGTCGAGGTAATTGAGGTAATATTTACATGTAGGTAGAGTTATTAAAGTGACTATGCATAGATGATAACAGAGAGTAACATCGGTGGAAAAGAGAGGGGGGGGGGGGGTGGTAGCCATTTGATTAGATGTTCAGGAATCTTATGGCTTGGGTGTAGAAGCTGTTAAGAAACCTCTTGGACCTAGACTTGGCGCTCCGGTACCGCTTGCCGTGCAGTAGCAGAGAGAACAATCCATGACTAGGGTAGCTGGAGTCTTTGACAATTTTTGGGGCCTTCCTCCACCTGCTATAGAGGTCCTGGAAGGTAGGAAGCTTTGCCCCAGTGATGTACTGGGCCGTACGCACTACCCTCTGTAGTGCCTTGCGGTCGGAGGCCGAGCAGTTGCCATACCAGGCAGTGATGCAACCTGTCAGGATGCTCTCGATGTTACAGCTGTAGAACCTTTTGAGGATCTGAGGACCAATGCCAAATCTTTTCAGTCTCCTGAGTAGGTTTTTTCGTGCTCTCTTCACGACTGTCTTCGTATGCTTGGACCATGTTAGTTTGTTGGTGATGTGGACATCAAGGAACTTGAAGCTCTCCTGCTCCACTACAACTCCGTCGATGAGAATGGGGGCATGCTCGGTCCTCTTTTTCCTGTAGTCCACAATAATCTCCTTTGTCTTGATAATGTTGAGGGATAGGTTGTTGTTCTGGCACCACACGGCTGTCTCGTCGTTGTCGTGATCAGGCCTACCAATGTTGTGTCATCAGCAAACTTGATGATGGTGTTGGAGTCGTGCTTGGCCATGCAGGCATGAGTGAACAGCGAGTACAGGAGGGGACTGAGCACAGACCACTGAGGGGCCACTTTGTTGAGGATCAGCGTGGCGGATGTGTTGTTACCTACCCTTACCACCTGGGGGCAGCCCGTCAAGAAGTCCAGGATCCAGTTGCAGAGGGAGGTGTTTAGTCCCAAAGTCCTGAGGTCCTGTTGAGCACTGAGCTGTAATCAATGAAGCATTCTCACATAGGTGTATGTGTAGGTGCAATAAAGATTGCATCATCTGTGGATCTGTTAGAGCGGTATGCAAATTGGAGTGGGTCTTGGAATTCTGGAATAATGGTGTTGACGTGAGCCATGACCAGCCTTTCAAAGCACTTCATGTTACAGACGTGAATGCTACTGATCAGTAATAATTTAGGGAGGTTACCTTCGTGTTCTTGGGCACAGGGACTATGGTGGTTTAAGACATGTTGGTATTACAGACTTGGACAGGGAGAGGTTGAATATTTCAGTGAAGACTCATGCCAGTCGGTGCTCGCAGTACATGTCTTGGTAATCCCTGTGGCCTTGTGAATGTTGACCTGTTTAAAGGTCTTACTCACTTCGGCTGTGGAGAGCGTGATCACACAGACTTCCGGAACAGCTGGTGCTCTCATGTATGTTTCAGTGTTATTTGCCTCTTAGCGAGCAAAGAAGTAGTTTAGTTCGTCTAGTAGGCTCATGTCATTGGGCAGCTCTTGGCTGTGCTTCCCTTTGTAGTCTGTAATGGTTTGCAAGCCCTGCCACATCTGACGAGCATCAGAGCTGGTGTAGTACGATTCGATATTATGGCAAGAACAGTTCAAATAAGCAAAGATAAACTACAGTCCATCATTACTTGAAGATATGAAGGTCAGTCAATTTGGAACATTTCAAAAACAAATTCAAGTGTAATCGTAAAAATAAATAAAACTGGCTCTCATGAGGATTGCCACAGGAAAGGAAGAGCCAGAGTCACCTCTGCTGCAGAGGATAAGTTCATTAGAGTTACCAACCTCAGAAATTGCAGCCCAAATAAATGCTTCACAGAGTTCAATTAGCAGACCCATCTCAACATCAACTGTTCAGAGTAAACTCTGTGAATCAGGCCTTCATGGTCGAAATGCTGCAAAGAAACCAGTACTAAAGGTCACCAATAAGAAGAATGGACTTGCTTGGGCCAAGAAACACGCAATGTACATTAGACCGGTGGAAATCTGTCCTTTAGTCTGTTGAGTCCAAATTTGAGATTATTGGTTCCAACCACCGTGTCTTTGTGAGACGTAGAGTAGGTGAACGAATTATCTCTGCATGTATGGTTCCCACTGTGAAGCATGGAGGAAGAGGTATTATGGCGTGGGAGTGCTTTGCTGGTGACACTGTCAGTGATTTATTTAGAATTCAAGGCACACTTAACCAGCATGGCTACCACAGCATTCTGCAGTGATACGCCATCCCATCTGGTTTGCGCTTAGTGGGACTATCATTTGTTTTGATGATGGAGTGATGGAGTGATGCATCAGATGACCTGGCCTCCGCAATCACCCAACCTCAACCCAATTGAGATGGTTTGGGATGAGTTGGACCGCAGAGTGAAGGAAAAACAGCCAACAAGTGCTCAGCATGTGTTATTTTATAGTTTTGATATATTCACTATTATTTTACAATGTAGAAAATAGTTCAAATAAGAGAAACCCTTGAATGAGCAGGTGTGCCCAAAAGAGGTGGAAATAAATTAATATAACCAAAAGCTTACCTTGGCTTGGAATAGTTCCAGTGTTGGATAGCTATAGCCAGCTACCTAACATAGCATGCCTTGATGTTTGAGCCGGGTGTTTGAGTTGGCTACACTAGCTAGCTGTGAAAGTGAAAAAAATACATTCAAATATAACTAGCTCTGTCTCTCCCTCTCTCTCTTGCTTCTTCATTTATTTATTTTTTAAATTCAAACATTTAAACTATTGTCTCTCTTGCCTCTCTTTGAGTCAACTACTCACCACAATTTATCCACTGCAGTGCTAGCTAGCTGTAGCTTATGCTTTCAGGACTAGATTCATTCTCTGATCCTTGGAGGAAGGAAGCTAGCTGTCCTCCGGCTACACCATGGTGCTACCCTACAGAGTGCTGTTGAGGCTACTGTAGACCATGGTGCTACCCTACAGAGTGCTGCTAAAGGCTACTGTAGACCATGGTGCTACCCTACAGAGTGCTGATGAGGCTACTGTAGACCATGGTGCTACCCTACAGAGTGCTGCTGAGGCTACTGTAGACCATGGTGCTACCCTACAGAGGGATGTTGAGGCTACTGTAGACCATGGTGCTACCCTACAGAGGGATGTTGAGGCTACTGTAGACCATGGTGCTACCCTACAGAGTGCTGCTGAGGCTACTGTAGACCATGGTGCTACCCTACAGAGTGCTGCTGAGGCTACTGTAGACCATGGTGCTACCCTACAGAGTGCTGCTGAGGCTACTGTAGACCATGGTGCTACCCTACAGAGTGCTGCTGAGGCTACTGTAGACCATGGTGCTACCCTACAGAGTGCTGCTGAGGCTACTGTAGACCATGGTGCTACCCTACAGAGTGCTGCTGAGGCTACTGTAGACCATGGTGCTACCCTACAGAGGGATGTTGAGGCTACTGTAGACCATGGTGCTACCCTACAGAGTGCTGCTGAGGCTACTGTAGACCATGGTGCTACCCTACAGAGTGCTGCTGAGGCTACTGTAGACCATGGTGCTACCCTACAGAGGGATGTTGAGGCTACTGTAGACCATGGTGCTACCCTACAGAGTGCTGCTGAGGCTACTGTAGACTATGGTGCTACCCTACAGAGTGCTGCTGAGGCTACTGTAGACCATGGTGCTACCCTACAGAGGGATGTTGAGGCTACTGTAGACCATGGTGCTACCCTACAGAGTGCTGCTGAGGCTACTGTAGACCATGGTGCTACCCTACAGAGTGCTGCTGAGGCTACTGTAGACCATGGTGCTACCCTACAGAGGGATGTTGAGGCTACTGTAGACCATGGTGCTACCCTACAGAGTGCTGCTGAGGCTACTGTAGACCATGGTGCTACCCTACAGAGTGCTGCTGAGGCTACTGTAGACCATGGTGCTACCCTACAGAGGGATGTTGAGGCTACTGTAGACCATGGTGCTACCCTACAGAGTGCTGCTGAGGCTACTGTAGACCATGGTGCTACCCTACAGAGTGCTGCTGAGGCTACTGTAGACCATGGTGCTACCCTACAGAGGGATGTTGAGGCTACTGTAGACCATGTTGCTACCCTACAGAGGGATGTTGAGGCTACTGTAGACCATGGTGCTACCCTACAGAGGGATGTTGAGGCTACTGTAGACCATGGTGCTACCCTACAGAGGGATGTTGAGGCTACTGTAGACCATGGTTCTACCCTACAGAGGGATGTTGAGGCTACTGTACACCATGGTGCTACCCTACAGAGGGATGTTGAGGCTACTGTAGACCATGGTGCTACCCTACAGAGGGATGTTGAGGCTACTGTAGACCATGGTGCTACCCTACAGAGTGCTGCTGAGGCTACTGTAGACCATGGTGCTACCCTACAGAGGGATGTTGAGGCTACTGTAGACCATGGTGCTACCCTACAGAGTGCTGCTGAGGCTACTGTAGACCATGGTGCTACCCTACAGAGTGCTGCTGAGGCTATTGTAGACCATGGTGCTACCCTACAGAGGGATGTTGAGGCTACTGTAGACCATGGTGCTACCCTACAGAGGGATGTTGAGGCTACTGTAGACCATGGTGCTACCCTACAGAGTGCTGCTGAGGCTACTGTAGACCATGGTGCTACCCTACAGAGGGATGTTGAGGCTACTGTAGACCATGGTGCTACCCTACAGAGGGATGTTGAGGCTACTGTAGACCATGGTGCTACCCTACAGAGGGATGTTGAGGCTACTGTAGACCATGGTGCTACCCTACAGAGGGATGTTGAGGCTACTGTAGACCATGGTTCTACCCTACAGAGGGATGTTGAGGCTACTGTACACCATGGTGCTACCCTACAGAGGGATGTTGAGGCTACTGTAGACCATGGTGCTACCCTACAGAGTGCTGCTGAGGCTACTGTAGACCATGGTGCTACCCTACAGAGGGATGTTGAGGCTACTGTAGACCATGGTGCTACCCTACAGAGTGCTGCTGAGGCTACTGTAGACCATGGTGCTACCCTACAGAGTGCTGCTGAGGCTACTGTAGACCATGGTGCTACCCTACAGAGGGATGTTGAGGCTACTGTAGACCATGGTGCTACCCTACAGAGTGCTGATGAGGCTACTGTAGACCTTCAGTGCAAAACAGTGTGCTTTAATCAATTATTTGGTGACATCACGTGAATATGTTTAGTATAGTTTTATCAAAAAAATTATAGCTTTTTTAATGTTTCACTATTTTTTAAATGGAATTCACTGAGGAGGCCTTCCCTTCTTCCTCTGAGGAAGTCTCCACTGGCCTGCACATATCTGTGTATCTGGCATGCACCACACCCAATGTTCTCTGCTGACAACACACCTGGGTCATATTCACTAGGACCCAAACAGAAGCAAACTGGTCGAAATGGGGAGGGACCTAACTGAATTTGTCCAAAAGTTGGTTGTCAGTTTGCTACAGTGTGCAGTGCACTAATTAATATGGCACTGCTTACCTATCTACCTGTGCAATCTGAAGGGTGTGCCTCTGACTTATGATGATGTCCGTGTGCTGGGGCAGCATGGAGACATCTACGACGATAACGGATACATTCACCTCCACATACAAGCCAACTTTGTCATCCCCCCCCCAGAGAGGACAGAAACTACTGGTGAGAGCTTTGTAACTGTGTGTGTGACATCAGATCGACACAGAACAGATGTGAATTACAGAAGACTGCAGTGTGGATATGTTGTAGTTAGTTACAATGATAACATACTGTGTATGGAAAGAGTCAGAAACACTGCTTGGAAAGGTCTAGTTGAAGCTAACTCTCTCCTCTCCCATCCCTCCTCCCCTCTCCCTACTCCTATCCCTCTCTCCCCTTCCTTTCCTCTCCAGGGTAGAGTAAATAAGCTTGGTGTGAGTCATGAGTCTGATCCACGGCTCTTTTAACGACAGTATTCCGAAGCCGGCCCATGTCACCATGGAGACCTGGAGGGAGGCAGGGCCCAGGATAGGAGCGGAGCTGGAGTTTGAGATCTGTTAGCTGGACTCAGACACAGTCAGAGTCCTGCTGATCAGAGGACGAATGGACAGGAAACAGTAGGTTAGAGAGTGTGTGTCTGAGATGGACTATATTGCTGTTGGACTGGCCTGCACAGAATCAGTAGTCAAGAAATCGCCTTGTATCCCAAATAAATACTAAAGTGTGTGTGCCTGCTCTGAATGTGTGGTGTGTGTGTGTGTGTGTTGTGTTTTCTCACTCTCAGGGTTCAGGAGCTGATGGCAGCATGAGAGAGTTTTGATCCCAACGACCCTGCAGAGCAGCTGAAGGAACCAGACACAGAACCTGCTCTAGAACCTGATCTAGAACCAAGCCAGGACTTTCTTGACGCCACTGGGAAACTCAAGAGGAGGAGAAAGAAAACACAGTGAAAGAGACTGCAGTAACAACATCCAACCAGCAGGGAGGCGCTGTGTTTGGAACAGCAAAGGACAGCGGCACTAACGGCCACATATAGGAGAGGAGGAAAAAAAGAAGGTGACGGGACAGAGGAGGAGAGGGCAGTGGAGTGGAGGTCTCCCGTGGAGTTGAAGGGGAGAAACTCCAGCGGTTACCTTAGTGACAAGTTAAACAGGAAGAGAAAATGGGGAGATGATATCGTGTCCTGTCTCCATGGCGATTCTGAAACCCAAAACCAAGAAGAAGAAAAATAAATATGACTGTGACACTGACTAAAAGACTGAAGCAAGATTATTTTGTGAAACTGAATGAACATTAAAAGATGGTGATGATGACCGTGATGCCGACTATAATGAAATGCCTTAAGTAGACCCGGTGACTTTGTTTGTTTAGCTAATCACAGCCCCAGGACTCCCATGTTGTTGGGGGGGATCCTTTTCACAGCGGTTAACATTGTTTCCTATAGAAACCTGCAGAAGTCATTTCTTTTAGAACTACAGTTTTACCCTTCTAGCTATCACTAGAGCACATCAACATGCTGTAGGGTTGTTCAACAGGTCTTAACCAGTGTCTTAAACTTGTCAGTCTTCAATCTGAAATGGAAGCCAATTCCCTATGGAGTGCACTAATTTTGACCAGGGCCACATCGGGCTATTCTATAGGGCCTGGCCCTTGCCAAAAGTAGTGCATTATGTAGAATGCCATTTTGGACATGTTGTTTGTTGCGTTATGCCGTTTTCTTCACGGTCTCAGAGAGAGGGAAACACGTTGCTAGTATCCAGCCCTTCTACGTTTGTATAGGTGCCACATTGAAGGCTTTAGCAAAGCAGAGAAAAGTGTTTATATTAGTTAAAAAATGATAGATTTGGAAGTGACTGTGTTGTGTGTCATAAGTTTGTGTGGTAGAGGATAGCAGTTGTATTTGTAGATGTGGGTGGTCATTGAGTGATGTACTGTATGTCCTCAAAGACACCTCCCCAAGTCACCTGAGTGGGTGTCTTGTTACATTGTTTACCAGGAAGTTATTATTATACAATCTGGACGGTTTATACAGGGAGGGGGAGTGCAGAGGCATTTCAAATATGTTGAGCCACAACCCTCCCCTCACTTCATGTGAGGAACAGAATGGAAAACAGAGCTGAATACACAGGTGAGAAATAGATAGCTAGGCCTACTGTTAGGTGTGTGTCTATCTAATATGATTGATGATGTGCTTTTTTGTTAGGATAGAATAAGACTTAGGACCTGCAGTAGGGTTTGTCAGTTTATTTCGGTGCAGCAAAACTTAACAATACTTCCCTTTCTTGCAACGACCGAAACATTTCTCATGATAAGTGTCTGTTAAATGACCAAAGTGTAATGTCTGAGGCATCAGGTGGGTGGAGTTTGCACATTTGAGACCATTCCATTGGTTCTTAAGTGAAATCTCTTGCGAGATGAGTGAAGCACATGATCTGTAGTCCTTACCTACTCTCCACTCAAGTAGTTTCCTCATTCATTGAACGGGTGTTTTCACTGCAGTCATAAGAATGGAATGTAGACAAACAGATGTCTTATGATGCTGTGCGTTTTCAAGAAAAAGAAGTTGAGGCAGAGAGAAAGAGGAAGTGTTATACTTTATGAAAGAAAGAGTTAGGCTAAAACAAAGAATGACTCTTCCTGGGGTGTAGCAACATTAAGGCAGTTATATACAAGTTCAAATATTACATCTCATTACATTTCATAACACTTTTCACAACACATTAAGTGTGTTCCCTCAGGCCACTACTCTACTACCACATATCTGCAATACAAAATCCATCTGCACGTGTGTGTGGAATGCGTGTCTTATCATGTGTGTGTGTGTCTGTGCCTGTGTGTGTGTGTGTCTGTGCCTGTGTGTGTGTGTATCTTCACAGTCCAGCTGTTCCATATTTTTTACATCTGATTCTACTGCTTGCATCAGTTACCTGATGTGGAATAGAGTTCCATGTAGCCATGGCTCCATGTAGTACTGTGCCCCTCCCATAGTCTGTTCTGGACTTGAGCATTGTGAAGAGACCTTTGGTGGCCTCAAATCAAATCAAATGCTATTAGTCACATGCACCAAATACAGGTGTAGACCTTACAGTGAAATTCTTACTTGCGAGCCCCTAACCAACAATGCAGTAAAAAAAAAATACAGATAAGAATAAGACAAAAGTAACAAGTAATTAAAGAGCAGCAGTAAAATAACAATAGCAAGACTATATACAGGGGGTACTGGTACAGAGTCAATGTGGAGGCTATATACAGGGGGTACCGGTACAGAGTCAATGTGGAGGCTATATACAGTGGGTACCGGTACAGAGTCAATGTGGAGGCTATATACAGTGGGTACCGGTACAGAGTCAATGTGGAGGCTATATACAGTGGGTACCGGTACAGAGTCAATGTGGAGGCTATATACAGGGGGTACCGGTACAGAGTCAATGTGGAGGCTATATACAGGGGGTACTGGTACAGAGTCAATGTGGAGGCTATATACAGGGGTACCGGTACAGAGTCAATGTGGAGGCTATATACAGTGGGTACCGGTACAGAGTCAATGTGGAGGCTATATACAGTGGGTACCGGTACAGAGTCAATGTGGAGGCTATATACAGGGGGTACCGGTACAGAGTCAATGTGGAGGCTATATACAGGTGGTACCGGTACAGAGTCAATGTGGAGGCTATATACAGTGGGTACCGGTACAGAGTCAATGTGGAGGCTATATACAGTGGGTACCGGTACAGAGTCAATGTGGAGGCTATATACAGGGGTACCGGTACAGAGTCAATGTGGAGGCTATATACAGGGGTACCGGTACAGAGTCAATGTGGAGGCTATATACAGGGGTACCGGTACAGAGTCAATGTGGAGGCTATATACAGGGGTACCGGTACAGAGTCAATGTGGAGGCTATATACAGGGGTACTAGTACAGAGTCAATGTGGAGGCTATATACAGGGGTACCGGTACAGAGTCAATGTGGAGGCTATATACAGGGGTACTGGTACAGAGTCAATGTGGAGGCTATATACAGGGGTACTGGTACAGAGTCAATGTGGAGGCTATATACAGGGGTACCGGTACAGAGTCAATGTGGAGGCTATATACAGGGGTACTGGTACAGAGTCAATGTGGAGGCTATATACAGGGGTACTGGTACAGAGTCAATGTGGAGGCTATATACAGGGGGTACTGGTACAGAGTCAATGTGGAGGCTATATACAGGGGTACTGGTACAGAGTCAATGTGGAGGCTATATACAGGGGTACTGGTACAGAGTCAATGTGGAGGCTATATACAGGGGTACTGGTACAGAGTCAATGTGGAGGCTATATACAGGGGTACTGGTACAGAGTCAATGTGGAGGCTATATACAGGAGGTACCGGTACAGAGTCAATGTGGAGGCTATATACAGGGGTACCGGTACAGAGTCAATGTGGAGGCTATATACAGGGGTACTGGTACAGAGTCAATGTGGAGGCTATATACAGGGGTACTGGTACAGAGTCAATGTGGAGGCTATATACAGGGGGTACCGGTACAGAGTCAATGTGGAGGCTATATACAGGGGTACCGGTACAGAGTCAATGTGGAGGCTATATACAGGGGTACTGGTACAGAGTCAATGTGGAGGCTATATACAGGGGTACCGGTACAGAGTCAATGTGGAGGCTATATACAGGGGTACTGGTACAGAGTCAATGTGGAGGCTATATACAGGGGTACTGGTACAGAGTCAATGTGGAGGCTATATACAGGGGTACTGGTACAGAGTCAATGTGGAGGCTATATACAGGGGTACTGGTACAGAGTCAATGTGGAGGCTATATACAGGGGGTACTGGTACAGAGTCAATGTGGAGGCTATATACAGGGGGTACTGGTACAGAGTCAATGTGGAGGCTATATACAGGGGGTACTGGTACAGAGTCAATGTGGAGGCTATATACAGGGGGTACTGGTACAGAGTCAATGTGGAGGCTATATACAGGGGGTACCGATACAGAGTCAATGTCCGGGGGCACCGGTTAGTTGAGGTAGTATGTACGTAGTACATGTAGGTAGAGTTATTAAAGTGACTCAGCATGTCTTGTGGGGTATGCATGGGTGTCCAAGCTGTGTGCTAGTAATTTAAACAGACACCTCAGTGCATTCAGCATGTGTCACGAATATCACCGAAGTTGGCTCCCCTTCCTGTTCGGGGGGCGCTCGGCGGTCGTCGTCGCCGGTCTACTAGCTGCCACTGAAGGTGGCTCCCCTTCCCGTTCGGGTGGCGCTCGGAGGTCGTCGTCGCCGGTCTACTAGCTGCCACTGAAGGTGGCTCCCCTTCCCGTTCGGGTGGCGCTCGGCGGTCGTCGTCGCCGGTCTACTAGCTGCCACTGAAGGTGGCTCCCCTTCACGTTCGGGTGGCGCTCGGCGGTCGTCGTCGCCGGTCTACTAGCTGCCACTGAAGGTGGCTCCCCTTCCCGTTCGGGTGGCGCTCGGAGGTCGTCGTCGCCGGTCTACTAGCTGCCACTGAAGGTGGCTCCCCTTCCCGTTCGGGTGGCGCTCGGCGGTCGTTGTCCCTCTTTGTGGCACCTGACCACACGACTGAACAGTAGTCCAAATGTGACAAAACTAGGGCCTGTAGGACCTGTCTTGTTGATAGTGCTGTTAAAAAATCAGAGCAACGCTTTATTATTGACAGACGTCTCCCCATCTTAGCTACTGTTGTATCAATATGTTTTGACCATGACAGTTTACAATCCAAGGTTACTCCAAGCAGTTTAGTCACCTCAACATGCTCAATTTCCACATTATTTATTACAAGATTTAATTGAGGTTTAGGGTTTGGACTAACTTATTCCTTGCCACCCATTCTGAAACTAACTACAGATAGTGTTAAGTGTTGCAGTGATTTCACTCGCTGTAGTAGCTGACGTGTATAGTACTGGTGTAATGGACCGTAGTTGATCTGTGATCGGTAAGGATCACCCCCCACGGTTCGGCACGCATGTAAACCGCGGATCAATTGCAAAGTTGAACCATCATAGTGTGAAATACAGTTTTACTGCCACTGTTACTTTTTAAAGTAATAATTCCCTAAATCTCGATGCAGTGAAAAGATAAAGACAAGACAGACAGATAGATGCGTGCTGTGTTCTACTCTGACGCCTGAAGGTTGATTTGATTTTTTTTTTAAAGCAGTTGCGTGTACTGTTCACGTGAACGGGGCATGTTGAATCCCAACGAATCAATCCTGGATACTCGCGTTGCAAAGAAGAAAAAAGAGCAGTGACAGCCACGGCTAGCGGAGAAGCTGAAGAACTGGAAAAGCCTCTCGCTTCATTCAAGTCTCATGTATGGGAGCATTTTGGCTTCCCTGTCAAATATGATGACGGAAGTGTCATGTATTGTCATGTTATGTCTTGTTCCTGTTCTTTCTCTTCTCTTCGTTTCCCCCTGCTGGTCGTATTAGGTTACCTTCTCTCCCTTTCCTTCTCCCAGCTGTCCCTCATTCTCCTCTAACTACCTCGTTTACTCTCTCACACCTGTTCCCTCTTTTCCCTCTGATTAGGTCTCTATTTCTCTCTCTGTTTCTGCTTCTGTCTTTGTCGGATTCTCGTTTGCTTCGCCCTTGTCCCGTCCTGTTGTAATCTGCCTCTTCATTAGATGCTGCGTGTGATCAGGTGCCTCTGTCCTCTACGGCCCGCGCCTACCCGGTAAGACCAGCAGTCTGTTGCCGCTAACCCTGCTATTCTCCTCTGCTGCTAGAAGGGGACTAGTCATCCGATACATTTGAAGAGGATTTATGTTTTCCCTGTGTTTGGACATTAAAAGACTCTGTTTCTGTTAAACCGCTTTTGGGTCCTCACTCACCTGCATAACAGGAAGAAGGGTGGTGGACAACACCATTACGGTGTGTAGGCATTGTGCCACAAGAAAGCGGTATGATCATGGCCACACATTTAAAGCGTCATCAGCCTGGTGTGTCAGTGACGGGAGCCAACTCAGCCAAGAAACAACAACTTCTCACTGCGACATTTAAGCAGCCCTTTGCTGCAGAATCAGACCAGACTAAAGCCATCACCAAATCTATTGGGATGTGGTTTCCTTTTTCCACCAAAGCCCAACAGCCACTCATGTGCTTAAGACCAAGCAAGAACTGCTACAGCTACCGACCCACAAGCTCATACACCATGTCACAACAAGATGGAACTCCACTTATGACATGCTGGAGAGCTATCTTGAGCAGCAGGCAGCTGTATACTCTGCACTAACAGACAAGACCCTGAAAAAACATAAAGACATTGTCACCTTGTCTGATGATGGCGTGGAAGTGGCAGAGGAGGTCCTCCAGGTGCTCAAACCCCTCAAAACAGTTACAACCCTATTGAGCACTGAAACTGCACTGTCTGTGTCCATGATCCTACCTCCTGAAAACAAGGATTCTACCATCTATGGCCCCAAGTGAGGAAGACAGCACCATCACTAGAGATGTCAAGTCTGCAGGCAAGACGTTTGCCAACACCATCAAAGAGGAGGTGGCATCCTACAAGGCAGCAAGCAGCATTCCAGTGGATGGTGATCCACTAACATGGTGGAATAGCAATGAGTGTAAATACCCTCACATTGTCATGATGGCAAGACGCTACCTGGCAGTGCCTGGCACTTCAGTTCCTAGCGAGAGGGTGTTCTCCACGGCAGGGGACATAGTGACTGCAAAGAGGTCTACCCTCTCCCCAGACTATGTAGACATTCATCTTTTTAAGTTATAAGCTCAGGTCTGCTTTGCTTTCTTTCTTTACTTTTTTTTTTATGACGTGGATGACGTCATCCACTATTGTTTAAATGAAGAAGGTATCATGCCTCATATTGCACTTTAATTTAACAATTGAGTATTGAATATTTTATTTTAATATTTTATTTAAACATTGAAAAGTTCCTTGCTTGTGTGTGTTCACGCTTGTGCGTGTTCTTTAAGTAAGAAATGGAAAGCAAAGTTATATTAGTTTTTTTGTTGCTGATCCTAAAAATGGTCTGATCTGTGACTCAAAAACGTGATAAGATCCGAACAGTGAGTTTTGTGATCCATTGCACCACTAGTGTATAGTGTTGAGTCATCCACATACAGTGGGGCAAAAAAGTATATAGCCAGCCACCAATTGTGCAAGTTCTCCCACTTAAAAAGATGAGAGAGGCCTGTAATTTTCATCATAGGTACGTACACTTCAACTATGACAGACAAAATTAGATTTTTTTCTCCAGAAAATCACATTGTAGGATTTTTAATGAATTTATTTGCAAATTATGGTGGAAAATAAGTATTTAGTCTCCTACAAACAAGCAAGATTTCTGGCTCTCACAGACCTGTAACTTCTTCTTTAAGAGGCTCCTCTGTCCTCCACTCGTTACCTGTATTAATGGCACCTGTTTGAACTTGTTATCAGTATAAAAGACACCTGTCCACAACCTCAAACAGTCACACTCCAAACTCCACTATGGCCAAGACCAAAGAGCTGTCAAAGGACACCAGAAACCAAATTGTAGACCTGCACCAGGCTGGGAAGACTGCATCTGCAATAGGTAAGCAGCTTGGTTTGAAGAAATCAACTGTGGGAGCAATTATTAGGAAATGGAAGACATACAAGACCACTGATAATCTCCCTCGATCTGGGGCTCCACGCAAGATCTCACCCCGTGGGGTCAAAATGATCACAAGAACGGTGAGCAAAAATCCCAGAACCACACGGGGGGACCTAGTGAATGACCTGCAGAGAGCTGGGACCAAAGTAACAAAGCCTACCATCAGTAACACACTACGCCGCCAGGGACTCAAATCCTGCAGTGCCAGACGTGTCCCCCTGCTTAAGCCAGTACATGTCCAGGCCCGTCTGAAGTTTGCTAGATGATCCAGAAGAAGATTGGGAGAATGTCATATGGTCAGATGAAACCAAAATATAACTTTTTGGTAAAAACTCAACTCGTTGTGTTTGGAGGTCAAAGAATGCTGAGTTGCATACAAAGAACACCATACCTACTGTGACGCATGGGGGTGGAAACATCATGCTTTGGGGCTGTTTTTCTGCAAAGAGACCAGGAGGACTGATCCGTGTAAAGGAAACAATGAATGGGGCTATGTATCGTGAGATTTTGAGTGAAAACCTCCTTCCATCAGCAAGGGCATTGAAGATGAAACGTGGCTGGGTCTTTCAGCATGACAATGATCCCAAACACACTGCCCGGCAACGAAGGAGTGGCTTCGTAAGAAGCATTTCAAGGTCCTGGAGTGGCCTAGCCAGTCTCCAGATCTCAACCCCATAGAAAATATTTAGAGGGAGTTGAAAGTACGTGTTGCCCAGCAACAACCCCAAAACATCACTGCTCTAGAGGAGATCTGCATGGAGGAATGGACCAAAATACCAGCAACAGTGTGTGAAAACGTTTGACCTCTGTCATTGCCAACAAAGGGTATATAACAAAGTATTGAGATAAACTATTGTTATTGACCAAATACTTATTTTCCACCATAATTTGCAAATAAATTCATTACAAATCCTACAATGTGATTTTCTGGATGTTTTTCTCCTAATTTTGTCTGTCATAGTTGAAGTGTACCTATGATGAAAATTACAGGCCTCTCTCATCTTTTTAAGTGGGAGAACTTGCACAATTGGTGGCTGACTAAATACTTTTTTGTCCCACTGTACATTTGATTTCCATTGATAATTTTTGTGTGATTTTGTTGTCAGCACATTCAACTATGTAAAGAAAAAAGTACTTTAATAAGAATATTTCATTCACTCAGATCCAGGATGTGTTATTTTAGTGTTCCCTTTATTTTTTTGAGCAGTGTACATCAAGGAGTCTCCACATCATGTGCCACATGCCAGTGTTCTGTTGGATTTCAGTCACTGTTCTAGAGAGACTGTTGAGTGAAGCAGAGTGGAGAGATGTCCAAGACGGTCTTAAATGTTCGCTCACTTTATGGTATTTCAGACCCAACACAGGAATCAGAAGTACCTTAGAACCTCTAAAGTTCTACACAATGATGAAGATGTGATTATGTAACTCGGAAAACTGGCCTTCAAACAGTTGGAAAAGGGCAATCTGATCTTCTATGAGGATGAGAAGCTTCAGTGTATTCAGGAGTGTGTACACAGACCTTCAGAAAATAATGTAGGTTGATCCAGGGTAAGCTGTGCTGCTTTTGTTCATCTGAGCATTCAGGAGTTTCTGGCTGCTTTATATGTTTTTCACATTCATCAACCGTGGAAAAAATACACTCATCAAAAATAAATCCTAGAAATGTTCCTAGAAATGTTCCTCATCATCCAGCCACAAATGAATTATCAACTTACACAAGAGAGCTATGGACAACCCCTTACAGAGCGAGAATGGACACCTGAACCTGTTCCTCCGCTTCCTTCTGGACCTCTCACTGGAGTCCAATCAGACTCTTCTAGGAGGTTTATGGACTCAGAAAGGAAACAGCTCACAGACCAATGAGGAAACAGTTGAGTTCATCAAGGAGAAATCAGAGAGAATCCCTCTCCCGAGAGGTGCATCAATCTGTCCCACTGTCTGAAGGAGCTGAATGACCATTCTCTAGTGGAGGAGAGCCAAAGCTGCTGCCAGTGGTCAAAGGCTCCAGAACAGCTCTGTGAGTACTTAGTATTAGATCACAATAACAACAAATCCCCATAATCAATCATATTATGCTTGATTTATACAAATATGGATTGGTGACAAGTAACTTTCAACTGTTTTGCAATCTTATTTTTTTGTTTAGGCTGAATCAATGTAAACTCACAAGGAGAAGGTTTGGCCTCAGCTCTTAACTCAAACTCCTGATACCTAAGAGAACTGGACATGAGTGACAATGACCTGCAGGATTCAGGACTGGGGAGTCCACACTATAAACTAGAGACACTGAAGGGAGAAATACTATAATGCTGTTATAATGAACTTATAAAGTGTACCACAGTTGAAGTGGGAAGTTTACATACACTTAGGTTGGAGTCACTAAAACTTGTTTTTCAACCGCTGTTGGATATACAGATATTCCTTCTCCTCTATGTTGTGTAAGTCCCACTCTAACCACTAGAGATCAGCATATACCTGTTCAAAAGTAAACACTGATATTCTCCTTATTGGTCTAATGAGCACGGTCTTTTCCCGCTCTCTGTATCCTGTTAACTTACAATAAAGATGATTGATTATTGTACAGCGTGTGTTGATGTCTTTCTTGACATAATAGGCCTACTCAGGCAGTCCCAACCTGGCTTTTATAATTGTGTTCAGGAGGAGTATTTTGTATTGTCTGTTACTGGCAAAGTTAGATAACTGGGGTTGATGTGCGTTGGAGATAGTGGTGCCGTCAGGGGCCAAGTTCTCAATCTTGCCACGCCCTTCCAGCACCCGGATTGGAGCCCACCTTAGGCTCGTTGGCTTGTCAAGGCAGTGATTGACTGGTGTCACGAACCTTGCCGAAGATGGTGCCTCTTCCTGTTCGGGCGCTGCTCTGCGGTCGTCGTCGCCGGCCTATTAGCTGCCATCGATTCCCTTTCCGTTTGTTTTGGGTAATTGGGTACACCTGTTTTGTATTAAGGTTTGTTTGTAGGGTATTTAAGGGCACTAGGCCCGCTGGGTATTTGTGCGGGCTTGTTTGTGTTACTCTGGGTTTGATGGTGTTAATTATTCATGTATTTATTCTCCGGACTATTCTGTCCTGTTAGGACTGGCAACTTATATACGCCCTGTGTGTTGGCGTGACTGTTTTTGTTGCCCCCGGGAATAAATGTGAAAGAAAGACTGAACCCTGCTCTCTGCGCCTGATTCCACCCACCACTCCTAGTTGATCGTAACAGAAGCCCGCACCTCCAAAATGGAATCAGCAGGAGCAGCGACCACCCCTCTCCCCACTATGGAGGAGCCCGTCCATCACCACACAGCGGTCCTCCATCGGATTGGTACCACGATGGACCAGATGATGGAGAGGATGGAACGATGGGAGAGGAGTGGTCTACCGACGTCTACCCCAGCTCCCCCCCTGCCGACACCACCTACTCTACCTACGTCGTCCTCTGGGTCCGAGGGAGTACGATGGAGCGGCGGCTGGGTGCCAGGGATTTTTGCTCCAGCTAGAGCTCTACCTGGCTACCGTGCGTCCGGCTCCCTCGGGTGAGGAGAGTGTGAGCCTCCTCGTCTCCTGTTTAACGGGCAGGGCCCTGGACTGGGCTAACGCGGTCTGGAACAGTCCAGACTCGGCTCGGGACAACTACCTTGAGTTCACCCACCGTTTCCGAGCTGTGTTCGATCATCCACCAGAGGGTAAAGCGGCGGGTGAGCGACTGTTCCACCTCAGACAGGAGACGAGGAGTGCACAGGACTTCGCGTTGGAGTTTAGGACCCTTGGTGCTGGGTGGAATGACAGCAGGCTGGTGCTGGCTGGAAACAGGGGGCTCTTAAGGGGTGGTCAGACGAGTGTTCAGAGAGGTGTATAGGAGTTTCCATAGGTGCCACGACAGTGGAGAGTCCAGACCAGGTTTCCACCGTGGGCATTCCCCCAGAATATGCCGATTTGGCTATCGCTTTTAGTAAGAAGAGGGCGACCAAATTACCACCCCATCGACGGTGGGATTGCGTGATAAACCTCCAGGAGAACGCTGCACTTCCCCAGAGTCATGTGTACCCGCTGCTGTCACAGGAGGAGACGCTGGCTATGGAAACATATGTCACGGAAGCTCTGAGACAGGGGTACATTCGGCCCTCCATGTCACCTGTCTCCTCGAGTTTCTTTTTTGTGAGGAAAAAGGAGGGAGGTCTGCGTCCGTGCATTGATTATCGAGGTCTCAATTCGATCACAGTGGGTTTTAGTTACCCACTACCTCTCATCACTACGATCACAGTGGGTTTTAGTTACCCACTACCTCTCATCACTACGATCACAGTGGGTTTTAGTTATCCGCTACCTCTCATCACTACAATCACAGTGGGTTTTAGTTATCCGCTACCTCTCATCACTACGATCACAGTGGGTTTTAGTTACCCACTACCTCTCATCACTACGATCACAGTGGGTTTTAGTTACCCACTACCTCTCATCACTACAATCACAGTGGGTTTTAGTTATCCGCTACCTCTCATCACTACGATCACAGTGGGTTTTAGTTACCCACTACCTCTCATCACTACGATCACAGTGGGTTTTAGTTACCCACTACCTCTCATCACTACGATCACAGTGGGTTTTAGTTATCCGCTACCTCTCATCACTACAATCACAGTGGGTTTTAGTTATCCACTACCTCTCATCGCTACAATCACAGTGGGTTTTAGTTATCCACTACCTCTCATCGCTACAATCACAGTGGGTTTTAGTTATCCACTACCTCTCATCACTACGATCACAGTGGGTTTTAGTTATCCGCTACCTCTCATCACTACAATCACAGTGGGTTTTAGTTATCCGCTACCTCTCATCACTACAATCACAGTGGGTTTTAGTTACCCACTACCTCTCATCACTACAATCACAGTGGGTTTTAGTTATCCGCTACCTCTCATCACTACAATCACAGTGGGTTTTAGTTATCCGCTACCTCTCATCACTACAATCACAGTGGGTTTTAGTTATCCGCTACCTCTCATCACTCAATCACTACAATCACAGTGGGTTTTAGTTATCCACTACCTCTCATCACTACAATCACAGTGGGTTTTAGTTACCCACTACCTCTCATCACTACAATCACAGTGGGTTTTAGTTATCCGCTACCTCTCATCACTACAATCACAGTGGGTTTTAGTTATCCGCTACCTCTCATCACTACAATCACAGTGGGTTTTAGTTATCCGCTACCTCTCATCACTACAATCACAGTGGGTTTTAGTTATCCGCTACCTCTCATCACTACAATCACAGTGGGTTTTAGTTATCCGCTACCTCTCATCACTACAATCACAGTGGGTTTTAGTTATCCGCTACCTCTCATCACTACAATCACAGTGGGTTTTACAATCACAATGGGTTTTAGTTATCCGCTACCTCTCATCACTACAATCACAGTGGGTTTTAGTTATCCGCTACCTCTCATCACTACAATCACAGTGGGTTTTAGTTATCCGCTACCTCTCATCACTACAATCACAGTGGGTTTTAGTTATCTACCTCTCATCACTACAATCACAGTGGGTTTTAGTTATCCACTACCTCTCATCACTACGATCACAGTGGGTTTTAGTTACTACAATCACAGTGGGTTTTAGTTACCTCTCATCACTACAATCACAGTGGGTTTTAGTTATCCGCTACCTCTCATCACTACGATCACAGTGGGTTTTAGTTACCCACTACCTCTCATCACTACAATCACAGTGGGTTTTAGTTATCCACTACCTCTCATCACTACAATCACAGTGGGTTTTAGTTATCCACTACCTCTCATCACTACAATCACAGTGGGTTTTAGTTCTCTCACTACAATCACAGTGGGTTTTAGTTATCCACTACCTCTCATCCTACAATCACAGTGGGTTTTAGTTATCCACTACCTCTCATCACTACAATCACAGGGTTTTAGTTATCCGCTACCTCTCATCACTACATCACAGTGGGTTTTAGTTCTACCTCTCATCACTACAGTGGGTTTTAGTTACCCGCTACCTCTCATCACTACAATCACAGTGGGTTTTAGTTACTACTCTCATCACTACAATGGGTTTTAGTTATCCGCTACCTCTCATCACTACAATCACAGTGGGTTTTAGTTATCCGCTACCTCTCATCACTACAATCACAGTGGGTTTTAGTTATCCGCTACCTCTCATCACTACAATCACAGTGGGTTTTAGTTATCCGCTACCTCTCATCACTACAATCACAGTGGGTTTTAGTTTACCTCTCATCACTACAATCACAGTGGGTTTTAGTTATCCGCTACCTCTCATCACTACAATCACAGTGGGTTTTAGTTATCCGCTACCTCTCATCACCTCTCATCACTACAATCACAGTGGGTTTTAGTTATCCGCTACCTCTCATCACTACAATCACAGTGGGTTTTAGTTATCCGCTACCTCTCATCACTACAATCACAGTGGGTTTTAGTTATCCGCTACCTCTCATCACTACAATCACAGTGGGTTTTAGTTATCCGCTACCTCTCATCACTACAATCACAGTGGGTTTTAGTTATCCGCTACCTCTCATCACTACAATCACAGTGGGTTTTAGTTATCCGCTACCTCTCATCACTACTGTGGTGGAATCATTCCACAGAGCGCGTTTCTTCACAAAACTGGACCTCAGGAGCGCGTATAGGGGAGGAGACGAATGGAAAACAGCGTTTAGTACCACATCAGGCCACTATGAGTACCTCGTCATGCGGTATGGGTTGATGAATGCTCCAGCCGTCTTTCAATCCTTTGTAGATGAGATTCTCAGGGACTTGCACGAGCAGGGTGTGGTAGTCTATATTGATGACATCTTGATTTATTCTGCCACACGCGCCGTGCATGTCTCCCTGGTGCGCAAGGTCATTGGGCGACTGCTGGAGCATGACCTATAGGTCAAGGCTGAGAAATGTGTGTTCTCCAAACCAGCCGTTTCCTTCCTGGGTTATCGCATTTCCAGCTCGGGGATGATGATGGAGTGTGACCGCATTAACGCCGTGCGTAATTGGCCGACTCCGACCACGGTAAAGGAGGTGCAGCGGTTTTTAGGGTTTGCCAATTACTACCGGAGGTTTATCCGGGGTTTTGGCCAAGTAGCTGCGCCCATTACCTCACTGCTGAAGGGGGGGCCGGTGCGTTTGCGGTGGTCAGCAGAGGCTGATGGAGCCTTCAACCAGTTGAAGGCACTGTTTACTGGGGCTCCCGTGTTGGCGCATCCGGACCCTTCGTTAGCATTCATAGTGGAGGTGGATGCGTCCGAGGCTGGGGTTGGAGCCGTGCTGTCTCAGCGCTCGGGCACGCCACCGAAGCTCCGTCCCTGCGCTTTCTTTTCTAAGAGGCTGGGTCCGGCGGAGCGGAACTATGATGTGGGGGACCGGGAGTTACTATTTATTTTTTATTTTTTATTTCACCTTTATTTAACCAGGTAAGCAAGTTGAGAACAAGTTCTCATTTACAATTGCGACCTGGCCAAGATAAAGCAAAGCAGTTCGACACATACAACGACACAGAGTTACACATGGAGTAAAACAAACATACAGTCAATAATACAGTAAAAAAAACAAGTCTATATACAATGTGAGCAAATTAGGTGAGAAGGGAGGTAAAGGCAAAAAGGGCCATGGTGGCAAAGTAAATACAATATAGCAAGTAAAACACTGGAATGGTAGTTTTGCAATGGAAGAATGTGCAAAGTAGAAATAAAAATAATGGGGTGCAAAGGAGCAAAATAAATAAATTAATTAAATACAGTTGGGAAAGAGGTAGTTGTTTGGGCTAAATTATAGGTGGGCTATGTACAGGTGCAGTAATCTGTAAGATGCTCTGACAGTTGGTGCTTAAAGCTAGTGAGGGAGATAAGTGTTTCCAATTTAAGAGATTTTTGTAGTTCGTTCCAGTCATTGGCAGCAGACAACTGGAAGGAGAGGCAGCCAAAGAAAGAATTGGTTTTGGGGGTGACTAGAGATATACCTGCTGGAGCGTGTGCTACAGGTGGGAGATGCTATGGTGACCAGCGAGCTGAGATAAGGGGGACTTTACCTAGCAGGGTCTTGTAGATGACATGGAGCCAGTGGGTTTGGCGACGAGTATGAAGCGAGGGCCAGCCAACGAGAGCGTACAGGTCGCAATGGTGGGTAGTATATGGGGCTTTGGTGACAAAACGGATTGCACTGTGATAGACTGCATCCAATTTGTTGAGTAGGGTATTGGAGGCTATTTTGTAAATGACATCGCCAAAGTCGAGGATTGGTAGGATGGTCAATTTTACAAGGGTATGTTTGGCAGCATGAGTGAAGGATGCTTTGTTGCGAAATAGGAAGCCAATTCTAGATTTAACTTTGGATTGGAGATGTTTGATATGGGTCTGGAAGGAGAGTTTACAGTCTAACCAGACACCTAAGTATTTGTAGTTGTCCACGTATTCTAAGTCAGAGCCGTCCAGAGTAGTGATGTTGGACAGGCGGGTAGGTGCAGGTAGCGATCGGTTGAAGAGCATGCATTTAGTTTTACTTGTATTTAAGAGCAATTGGAGGCCACGGAAGGAGAGTTGTATGGCATTGAAGCTTGCCTGGAGGGTTGTTAACACAGTGTCCAAAGAAGGGCCGGAAGTATACAGAATGGTGTCGTCTGCGTAGAGGTGGATCAGAGACTCACCAGCAGCAAGAGCGACCTCATTGATGTATACAGAGAAGAGAGTCGGTCCAAGAATTGAACCCTGTGGCACCCCCATAGAGACTGCCAGAGGTCCGGACAGCAGACCCTCCGATTTGACACACTGAACTCTATCAGAGAAGTAGTTGGTGAACCAGGCGAGGCAATCATTTGAGAAACCAAGGCTGTCGAGTCTGCCGATGAGGATGTGGTGGTTGACAGAGTCGAAAGCCTTGGCCAGATCAATGAATACGGCTGCACAGTAATGTTTCTTATCGATGGCGGTTAAGATATCGTTTAGGACCTTGAGCGTGGCTGAGGTGCACCCATGACCAGCTCTGAAACCAGATTGCATAGCAGAGAAGGTATGGTGAGATTCGAAATGGTCGGTAATCTGTTTGTTGACTTGGCTTTCGAAGACCTTAGAAAGGCATGGTAGGATAGATATAGGTCTGTAGCAGTTTGGGTCAAGAGTGTCCCCCCTTTGAAGAGGGGGATGACCGCAGCTGCTTTCCAATCTTTGGGAATCTCAGATGACACGAAAGAGAGGTTGAACAGGCTAGTAATAGGGGTGGCAACAATTTCGGCAGATCATTTTAGAAAGAAAGGGTCCAGATTGTCTAGCCCGGCTGATTTGTAGGGGTCCAGATTTTTCAGCTCTTTCAGAACTTCAGCTGAATGGATTTGGGAGAAGGAGAAATGGGGAAGGCTTGGGCGAGTTGCTGTTGGGGTGCAGTGCTGTTGACCGGGGTAGGAGTTGCCAGGTGGAAAGCATGGCCAGCCGTAGAAAAATGCTTATTGAAATTCTCAATTATGGTGGATTTATCAGTGGTGACAGTGTTTCCTATCTTCAGTGCAGTGGGCAGCTGGGAGGAGGTGTTCTTATTCTCCATGGACTTTACAGTGTCCCAGAACTTTTTAGAGTTAGTGTTGCAGGAAGCAAATTTCTGCTTGAAAAAGCTAGCCTTGGCTTTTCTAACTGCCTGTGTATAACGGTTTCTAGCTTCCCTGAACAGCTGCATATCACGGGGCTGTTCGATGCTAATGCAGAACGCCATAGGATGTTTTTGTGTTGGTTAAGGGCAGTCAGGTCTGGGGAGAACCAAGGGCTATATCTGTTCCTGGTTCTAATTTTCTTGAATGGGGCATGTTTATTTAAGATTGTTAGGAAGGCATTTAAAAAAAAATATCCAGGCATCCTCTACTGACGGGATGAGATCAATATCCTTCCAGGACACCCCGGCCAGGTCGATTAGAAAGGCCTGCTCGCTGAAGTGTTTCAGGGAGCGTTTTACAGTGATGAGTGGAGGTCGTTTGACCGCTGACCCATTACGGATGCAGGCAATGAGGCAGTGATCGCTGAGATCTTGGTTGAAGACAGCAGAGGTGTATTTAGAGGGGAAGTTGGTTAGGATGATATCTATGAGGGTGCCCGTGTTTAAGGCTTTGGGGGTACCTGGTAGGTTCATTGATAATTTGTGTGAGATTGAGGGCATCAAGTTTAGATTGTAGGATGGCTGGGGTGTTAAGCATGTTCCAGTTTAGGTCGCCTAGCAGCACGAGCTCTGAAGATAGATGGGGGGCAATCAGTTCACATATGGTGTCCAGAGCACAGCTGGGGGCAGAGGGTGGTCTATAGCAGGCGGCAACGGTGAGAGACTTGTTTTTAGAGAGGTGGATTTTTAAAAGTAGAAGTTCAAATTGTTTGGGTACAGACCTGGATAGTAGGACAGAACTCTGCAGGCTATCTTTGCAGTAGATTGCAACACCGCCCCCTTTGGCAGTTCTATCTTGTCTGAAAATGTTGTAGTTTGGAATTAAAATTTCTGAATTTTTGGTGGTCTTCCTAAGCCAGGATTCAGACACAGCTAGAACATCCGGGTTGGCAGAGTGTGCTAAAGCAGTGAAAAGAACAAACTTAGGGAGGAGGCTTCTAATGTATGCATGAAACCAAGGCTATTACGGTTACAGAAGTCATCAAAAGAGAGCGCCTGGGGAATAGGAGTGGAGCTAGGCACTGCAGGGCCTGGATTCACCTCTACATCACCAGAGGAACATAGGAGGAGAAGAATAAGGGTACGGCTAAAAGCAATAAGAATTGGTCGTCTAGACCGTCTGGAACAGAGAGTAAAAGGAGGTTTCTGGGGGCGATAAAATAGCATCAAGGTATAATGTACAGACAAAGGTATGGTAGGATGTGAATACAGTGGAGGTAAACCTAGGTATTGAGTGATGAAGAGAGAGATATTGTCTCTAGAAACATCATTGAAACCAGGAGATGTCATTGCATGTGTGGGTGGTGGAACTAATAAGTTGGATAAGGTATAGTGAGCAGGACTAGAGGCTCTACAGTGAAATAAGCCAATAAACACTAACCAGAACAGCAATGGACAAGACATATTGACATTAAGGAGAGGCATCCTTAGTCGAGTGATCAAAAGGGTCCAGGGAGTGGAGAGGTTGGTTTGGGGTCACGGCGATTTAGACAGCTAGCCAGGACATCGGTAGCAAGCTAGCATAGGATGGAGGTCTGTTGTTAGCCACCTCTTGCGTTCCGTCAGTAGATTAGTGGAGTTCCGTGTTGTAGAGGGGATTAGTCCAAATCACACAACAACAAAAAATAAAAACAATAGATATAGTTATAGAGGCCCAAGAAGAAACATAATAATAATAAAAATAAATAAATTGTCCGATTGTCTATTCTGAGAGCAGCCGGTAAGACAGCTAACGGTTAGCAGGCCGCAGATGGGCGTTCAGGTAACGTCGCGACGGAGGAGCCAGCCGGATCTCCTTCGGGTAGATAACGTCGGCAGTCCAGTTGTGAAGGCCCGGTGGGGCTCCGCGTAGGCAGTAAAACGGGTCCGGATAGGTGACTGCAGCCCAGGAGTGATTGACGGAGCTCAGGAGTGATTGACGGAGCTGGCTAGCTCCGGAGTAATTGATGTTTGCTCCGGAATCGACGAAAGCAGATAGACACACGGATAGCAGCCAGCTAGCTGTGAGATCCGGGAGTGAATGTCCAGAGAGCAGTTGAAATCCAGGGACATGGAGAGAAAAATCGGTCCGGTATGTTCCGTTCCGAGCCGCGCTGCGCCGTACAAAACTGGCGATAGATTTTCGAGTTAAAGGATAGCTGATGACCACAAACCGTGGTTAGCTGAATACTAACGAGTTGCCAGTAAAGAAGCTAACTAGCTTCTGATTAGCTTCTGGCTAGCTCCTGGCTAGCTTCTGGCTAGCTTCTTGGAGTTTCTGGCTA
Source organism: Oncorhynchus nerka (assembly GCF_034236695.1). Taxonomy (NCBI): domain Eukaryota; kingdom Metazoa; phylum Chordata; class Actinopteri; order Salmoniformes; family Salmonidae; genus Oncorhynchus; species Oncorhynchus nerka. The sequence continues at coordinate 77,249,950 of NC_088399.1, forward strand.
GCTTCTGGCTAGCTTCTTGGAGGATTGCAGATTTGAGGTAAATAATACGTATTTATACATATCAATTGGTGAGGCAGGTTGCAGGAGAGTGTATTGAAGATGAGTTGATGGAAAATAAAAATAAAATGTATGTGAAAAAAGTTGTAAATATATATATATACACGACACGACAAGACGAGGACAAAAGACGTCTGAACTGCTATGCCATCTCGGGCAATGCTAGCTATGGTAAAAGCCCTGAAGGTGTGGAGACACTGGCTAGAGGGGGCTAAACACCCTTTTCTCATCTGGACTGACCACCGTAATCTGGAGTATATTCGAGCAGCGAGGAGACTGAATCAGCGTCAGGCTAGGTGGGCCATGTTCTTTACACGTTTCAGATTTACGATCTCTTACAGACCAGGTTCCCTCAACACTAAGGCCGACGCGCTGTCCCGTCTCTATGACACCGAGGACCGGTCCATCGAACCCACTCCCATCCTTCCAGCCTCTCAGCTGGTGGCCCCAGTGGTATGGGAGGTGGACGCGGACATCGAGCGGGCGTTGAGGGTTGAACCTGCGCCTACACAGTGTCCGACTGGTAGAAGTTACGTACCGCTTGGTGTCCGTGATAAGTTGATTCGGTGGGCCCACACACTACCGTCTGCGGGTCATCCGGGGATTGATAGGACGGTGCGGGGTCTTAGGGGGAAATACTGGTGGCCCACCTTAGCTAGGGATGTAAGGCTCTATGTCTCTTCCTGTTCGGTATGCGCCCAGAGTAAGGCTCCTAGGCACCTTCCTAGAGGGAAGTTACAGCCCCTCCCGGTTCCACAACGGCCATGGTCCCATCTCTCGGTAGATTTCCTTACTGATCTTCCCCCATCTCAGGGGAACACTACCGTTCTGGTCGTTGTGGATCGGTTCTCTAAGTCCTGCCGTCTCCTCCCATTGCCTGGTCTCCCTACGGCCCTACAGACTGCAGAGGCTCTATTTACCCACGTCTTCCGGCACTATGGGGTTCCAGAGGATATCGTCTCCGATCGGGGTCCCCAGTTCACGTCTCGGGTTTGGAAGGCGTTTATGGAGCGTCTGGGGATCTCGGTCAGCCTTACCTCTGGTTATCACCCCGAAAGTAATGGGCAGGTGGAGAGAGTAAACCAGGAGGTGGGCAGGTTTCTGAGGTCGTATTGCCAGGACCGGCCAGGAGAATGGGCGAGGTACGTCCCGTGGGCAGAATTAGCCCAGAACTCTCTTCGGCATTCGTCCACGAATATGTCGCCATTCGAATGCGTACTGGGCTACCAGCCGGTCCTGGCTCCGTGGCATCAGAGTCAGACCGAGGCTCCTGCGGTGGAGGAGTGGGTACAGCGCTCTAGAGAGACCTGGCAGGCAGTCCAGGATTCTCTCAGGCAGGCCAGTGAACGGCAGAAGAGAGAAGCTGACCGCCACCGCAGCGAGGCCCCGGTGTTCGCACCAGGGGACAGGGTCTGGCTCTCGACCCGAAACCTGCCCCTCCGCCTGCCCTGCCGGAAGCTGGGGCCGCAGTGTGTAGGGCCATTTAAAGTCCTGAGGAGGATAAACGAGGTGTGTTATAGATTGCAACTTTCCTCTTATTATCGTATTAACCCCTCGTTTCATGTGTCTCTCCTCAGGCCGGTGGTAGCTGGTCCCCTACAAGACAGTGAGGTACCGGAGGTCCCTCCACCCCCTCTGGACATCGAGGGGTCCCCGGCGTACACAGTACGAGCTATTCTGGACTCCAGACGCCGGGTGAGGGGCCTGCAGTACCTCGTGGACTGGGAGGGGTATGGTCCGGAGGAGAGGTGCTGGGTACCGGGGAGGGACATTTTAGATCCTTCCCTCTTGAGGGATTTCCATCGCCTCCACCCGGATCGCCCTGCGCCTCGTCCTCCGGGTCGTCCTCGAGGCCGGGGTCGGCGCGCTGCGGGAGCCCCGCGTCAGGGGGGGGGTACTGTCACGAATCTTGCCGAAGATGGTGCCTCTTCCTGTTCAGGCGGTGCTCGGCGGTCGTCGTCGCCGGCCTATTAGCTGCCATCGATTCCCTTTCCGTTTGTTTTGGGTAATTGGGTACACCTGTTTTGTATTAAGGTTTGTTTGTAGGGTATTTAAGGGCACTAGGCCCGCTGGGTATTTGTGCGGGCTTGTTTGTGTTACTCTGGGTTTGATGGTGTTAATTATTCATGTATTTATTCTCCGGACTATTCTGTCCTGTTAGGACTGGCAACTTATATACGCCCTGTGTGTTGGCGTGACTGTTTTTGTTGCGCTGGGGAATAAATGTGAAAGAAAGACTGAACCCTGCTCTCTGCGCCTGATTCCACCCACCACTCCTAGTTGATCGTAACAACTGGGCAATATGCCCTGCAGTTCTTTGATTGGCTGCTGCCCCAACACAGGGGGAGAGGAGTGGAGAGAGGACGTATGTCGATGCATTTATTAATGAAGCCGGTGACTGATGTGGTATACTCCTCAATGCCATCGGATGAATCCCAGAACGTATTCTAGTCTGTACTAGAGAAACAGTCCTGTAGCTTAGCATCCACTTAATCAGACCACTTCCGTATTGAGCGAGTCACTGGTACTATCTGTTTGAAAGTTTGCTTGTAAGCAGGAATCAGGAGGATAGAGTTATGGTCAGATTAGCCAAATGGAGGGCGAGGGAGAGCTTTGTACGCATCTCTGTGTGGAGTAAAGGTGATTTCAGTCTTCCTGCATTAAGTCCTCAGCCACTAGGAGTGCCGGCTCTTGATGAGCATTTTCTTGTTTGCTTACGGCCTTATACAGCTTGTTGATTGCAGTCTTAGTGCCAGTATCGGTTTGTGGTGGTAAATAGACAGCTACGAAGAATATAGATGACAACTATTTTGGTAAATAGCTTATCATGAGGTATTCCAACTCAGGCGAGCAAATCCTTGAGACTTTCTTCGTATTAGAGATTGTGCCCCAGACGTTGTTAATAAAGTCACACAGACCCTCCACCCTGATCTTACCGGAGGCTGCTGTTCAGCCTTCCCGATGCACGGAAAACCCAGCTAACTGCATATTATCCATTTCCTTGTTCAGCCACTACTCGGTGAAACACAGGATATTACAGTACACACACACACACACACACACACACACACACACACACACACACACACACACACACACACACACACACACACACACACACACTACTAGAGAGCTCTCTTCTAGTGTTACCACTTTGTGATAGGGCAGCACTAGATAGGTAAGGTCGGCCGGGTCTGATTCAGCTCTGGACGCTTGTCTTCAGAACAACGACACACACACACACAACACAGCAGGTCCTGCTTACTCTCCTTGGCGTCGCATGTCTGACGTTGTCACAGTGATAAATAGTGACACTGCTCCTTAGTCAGCGAGAGAGCCCCTGGCTGAGTTTGATGCCGTGGTCCCTGTCAACACACTCACACGATGGATACGGTGTAGTCTGATGTAAGCAAACAGCGTAATGAGCTATTGAACATCATTGATGTAGTTAGAGTAGCTGTAGATCTATCTGAGAGGTCACAGGTCTCAGGTGGGTGTGTGTCTGTGCCTGTAGGTTAAGGACCCATGGACATGCAGTCTGTCAAGAAGCCTAATGTCTCTTACCTTGGTTAGTTACTGTAACTAACCCAAGGTAGGTGTTGCCCCTGGTTACTGTGTTACCCCTGTCTGTAGTAGCAGATAGTGACAGATCAACAGGGTTAACTAAGTACTCTGGTTACTGTGTTACCCCTGTCTGAGTAGCAGATAGTGACAGATCAACCGGGTGAACTAAGTACTCTGGTTACTGTGTTTACCTTGTCTGTAGTAGCAGATAGTGAGACAAGTCTGTGAATAGGGTTAGCTAAATGAGATTTCAGAGGACCATTTTTAAGGAGCACTTTGATTTAATGCTCAATTAGCATGCACGCACGCACACACACTGGCGTGTGAGATCAATATCTTGTACTCCCACAGACAATAGTCCCCCTAGCAGAGAGCGTGTCTCCTCTAATTCAATATCAAAAAGGATGCCTGACGTGTGTGTGTGTGTGTGTGTGTGTGTGTGTGTGTGTGTGTGTGTGTGTGTGTGTGTGTGTGTGTGTGTGTGTGCGTGCGTGCGTGCGTGCGTGCGTGCGTGCGTGCGTGCGTGCGTGCGTGCGTGCGTGCGTGCGTGCGTGCGTGCGTGCGTGTGGAACTGGTTATGAAATCTACAACGCCATCTAACGTTTACAGAGTTTTATGTGTGTTTTATAGAAGCCTAAAGAAACATATTGTCACTCCATAGATAATGTTTGTTTTCCTGATATACAAGTATGAATATACAGCAGGGTTAGCCAACCCACCTCCTTGAGAGCTTGGTGTTCAGTCTCCAGGATCTTGATTAACTTAATTATGTGTGTTAGAGCAGGGCTGGCGCATAAGCCTGCAAACCCAGTAGCTCTCCAGGAGGATGGTTGGCCACCACTGATATTTAGTTTGCATCGTTGGTTGCATATATAATATTTAAAGCATTCCATATTCTGCTCTACATCAAGATAGCTATAGCATTTTTCCTTCAAACACAGTATACCTGCATTCATATAGCCAGAGAGAGAGAGAGAGAGAGAGATTACAAATTGATTGCATGCACATGAGGTCATGTGACTGTCTGTTAGGACTATCGGAACTAGTAACAACTGGTCCAAGAAGAGCGTTCATTTATGTGCTGAAGTTCTCCACACACAACTGTGTAATAGTGCTGCTCAGCTCTGTTGGATGATACCACCCCATGGTCAGCAGAACGAGGTGTGTCTGTTATCAGGGCAACAAGGTGTGTCCATTGTTAGGGCAACAAGGTGTGTCCGTTGTCAGGGCAACAAGGTGTGTCCATTGTCAGGGCAACAAGGTGTGTCTATTGTCAGGGCAACGAGGTGTATCCATTGTCAGGGCAACAAGGTGTGTCTGTTGTCAGGGCAACAATGTGTGTCTGTTGTCAAAGAGAGGTGGTGTTGCTGTTGTAGGAGATCTGGGGAATCCCGTTGCTGGAGTTGTCCAGGATCTCCTGTTAGAAACACACTCATGCATGAAATTACACACACACACACACACACACACAAATTAGGAGAAATCAGTAGCAATGTGTGAGCACGCATGCATGCGAGTGTGTGTTTGTTTCTTACAAAAGATCCGTGTGTGTATGGTTCCTTCTCAGCCATCTCATGTGAGTGGTGCAGTGAGTGTTCTCTCTCCAGAAACATCCTCTGTTGTTCTGAACTGGCCAGACGACAGGTCAACCAGGTAGAGAGAGTACAGGAAGAGATACCTACAGGAGAGACGGAGAAGGGGGAGAGAGACCTACTGAATTGAATGGTGCCAGAACTTAGTTGAATGTTACTGTACCACAGTTCATACTTTATAGCAGATATTCAATAATAACCCTTTCATATACAGACAAAGATAGGTTTCATGCAGATTAGAGTTGTTGGGTCAGCATCGCCCTACTTCAACTACCTGGAGTAGGAATGAGTTGATTTGCCTGTAGTGTAACGTAATATAATGTTTAACTGTGTTTTGTAGCCTTTTGTAGCGTTGCATACCCAGGCAGGCAATGGTCATGGCTGCCAGGTGTAGCGAGCGGAGAGAGTCCGGTCGTCGTGACAACGCCCGAACGAACTGGAAGTTGAGAATCCCTCCAATCAGACCACAGATACAGCAGGCTGAGAACAGAATCATCTAGATAGAGAGAGAGAGAGAGAGAGAGAGAGAGAGAGAGAGGTTTAAATTATTGCACCTCCTCATACTGTAGATACCTTGTCAGCAGGAAACAATACATGCTGAGATGGGAGGGAACGAGACGGAACACACCGTTTATAGTTTCCTACTGTATCACTGTAAATATTGTGCTGTTGTTGAATATTTCTTACAGAGCAAAATGTATTATTTACTGCATAGTTATCCACTCTCTCTCTCTCTCTCTCACACACATTTCTGACTTTTCCTGGTAGCTCAGTTACAGTGAACTGACCACTAAGTATCCCCACACACTTTATTACTGTGTGTGTGTGTGTGTGTGTGTGTGTGTGCATGTCTGTGTGTGCGTGTCTGTGTGTGCGTGTGTGTGTGTGTGTGTGTGTGCGTGTGTGTGTGTCTGTGTGTGTGTCTGTGTGTCTGTGTGTGCGTGTGCATGTGCGTGTCTGTGTGTGCGTGTGTGTGTGTGTGTCTGTGTTTGTGTGTGTGTGTCTGTGTGTGTGTGCATGTCTGTGTGTGCGTGTCTGTGTGTGCGTGTGTGTGTGTCTGTGTGTCTATGTGCGTGTGCATGTGCGTGTCTGTGTGTGCGTGTGTGTGTGTGTGTTTTGTGTGTGTGTGTGTGTGTCTGTGTGTGTGTGCACGTCTGTGTGTGCGTGTCTGTGTGTGCGTGTGTGTGTGTCTGTGTGCGTGTGTGTGTGTCTGTGTGTGTGTCTGTGTGTCTGTGTGTGCGTGTCTGTGTGTGCGTGTGTGTGTGTGTCTGTGTGTCTGTGTGTGCGTGTGGTGTCGGGATTCTAATGTTACAAATCAGAGCTCACTTTTCAGTCATTAGCCATCGTTTGGAAACACATCAGACTCCAGAGATACATTAACCTACCATAACCTAATCATCACACAGAGAGAAGAGAAGAGGAGAGGAGAGGATGGCTTTTACTAAAGTGAGATCTAATGACAGTGAGATAGAGAGCGTGAGAAAGAAGGTGTGATGGGGGGAGACAGAGGGCGATGCATAAGCCAGGAGATGGAAAGAGTGAATAACACAGAGTGAGGAAGGAGAAATTACTTTGGTATGGATCAGTCATTTACACCTCTGTGACTTCTGAGAGGAGGATAGGAGAGAGAGCCACCATTGGGAGGCACACGACCAAGGGTTCAAGGCTATTACAGAGCAAATCAGAGAGTTGGCTCATAGGCAGCCCGCCACCTCTGAGACCCCCCAACCACCCAGTAACCTTTTTACTATTAGTGGTGGGTTTGTACAGCCTACCCCGGCTTCCCGAGAACCCCGCTTACCACCTGCACAGCAATATTTTTGGGATCCTGGAACCTGCTCTGGTTTTCTTTCTCATTGCTCCCTCATTTTTGAGCTGCAGCCATCTTTATTCCCTTTGGATCGGTCAAATATAGCGTATATTATTACGCTAATGTCGGAAAGGGCGCTCTCCTAGGCTACGGCAGTTTGGGAGCAACAATCCGCTATTTGTCGTGATCTGGAAGACTTCATGGCAGAGGAGAGGAAGGTTTTCGATTCTCTGGTATCCGGGAGAGCCGGCCCAAAAACTACTTGAATTACATTAAGACTCCCGTAGTGTGGCAGACTACGATGTAGATATTCGCACGTTGGCCGCCGAGAGTGCCTGGAATCCGGAGTCCCTATTCGATACCTTCCTTCACGGATTATCAGAGGTGATAAAAGATGAGCTAGCTGCTCAGGAGTTACCGGTGGACCTTGATTCCCTCACCATTAGGATTGATGGACGTCTACGGGAATGCAGAAGTGAGAGGAGGTCCATCCGCTATGGCTCGCTCACCTCCGAAGGAATCCAGAAGTCCCGAAGGCTGTTTTTCCGAGAGGATCCGAGGCCACCCGACCTCCCTCGAGAATCACTGACGACGGGTGAGTTGGATACACCGGAACTTGTGCAACTGGGAAGAGATAGATTATCACCTAGGGAACATTTGCGCAGGCTAAGCTCCAACAGTTGTCTGTATTGTGGTGCTGTAGAGCATTACATAGCCACCTGCCCAGTGAAGAGACCTGAATCCTTAGTAGGTACAAGTACACTGGTGAGCCTGACTGGGAACCCTTTAATTCCCATGAACCAAAATCCTTTTTATGTGATCTTGCTGTGGGGAGACTAGTCTAATTCTCTCCGGGTGCTCATTGACTCTGGCGCATATGAGACTTTCATGGACGCTATCCTGGTATCGGAACTAAGTATTCCTACTCAACTCCTCTCCGTTCCCATGGATGCCAGGGCACTGGACGGCCGCGCCTTTGGAAGAGTCACGCACAACACAGTTCCCGTTATTCTGTGGGTATCTGGAAACCACAGTGAGTCAATACAGCTTCTCCTCATTGAATCTCCCCACGTCCCTGTTGTTTTGGGATTTTCTTGGCTCCAGAAGCACAACCCCGATATTGACTGGACATTCACATTTCCTGAAGGCGGCGCAGGCTTCCCCGGAACGTCTACCTTCAGGTTTGAATACGGCCTTGGATCTCTCTGCCATTCCCACAGAGTACCATGAGCTCCAGGAGGTTTTCAGCAAGGCTCGTGCTATCTCCCTCCCTCCACATTGTCCTTACGATTGTTCTATTGACCTCCTCCCGGGCACCACACCGCCTCGAGGCCGGCTATATTCCCTGTCTGGTCCTGAGACCATGACCATGGAGAAGTACATCGAGGACTCTCTGGCTGTTGGGAGCGTTTGCCCTTCTGCCTCTCCTGCTGGTGCAGGATTCTTCTTTGTGGGGAAGGAGGACAAGACCCTGCTTCCATGCATTGATTACCGGGGCTTCAATGACATTACGATCAAAAATTGGTACCCTTTACCACTCCTCTCCTCAGCTTTCCAACCTCTCTAGGGGGCTACCATCTTTTCCAAACTGGACCTTCGGAATGGCCACCACCTTATGTGTGGAAGACGGCTTTCAACACTGCCAGTGGACACTATGAGTACCTGGTCATGCCGTTTGGACTCACAAACTCGCCCGCTGTCTCCCAGGCCCTGGTCATCGATGTGCTCTGGAACATGTTGAATCGTTTTGTTTTTGTCTACCTCGACGACATCCTAGTTTTCTCTCGTTCTGCCCAGGAATACATTCTCCATGTTCAACATGTCCTTCAGCGCCTCCTGGAAAATCCGTTGTTTGTCAAATCTGAGAAGTGCAAGTTCCACCGCTCCACTATCTCCTTTCTGGGATATATCATCACTGAAGGGACTGTTCAGATGGATCTGGAAAAGGTGAGAGCGGTGGTGGATTGTCCCCAGACCACGTCCAGGGTGCAGCTACAACGTTTCTGGGGTTTGTTCATTTCTACCCCCATTTCATTCGGGGCTACAGCAACCTGGCAGCCCCCCTCTCTGCACTTACCTCTCCCAAGGTACCATTCACATGGTCTCTAGCAGTGGACAAGGCTTTTGGGGACCTAAAGCAGTGATTCACTACTGCCCTCATCCATCCAGACCCAACTCGTCAGTTTGTGGTTGAGGTTGACGCTTCCGACGTGGAAGTAGGGGCCGTCCTTTCCCAGCAATCCGTCTAGGACCAAAAGCTTCATCCCTGTGCCTTCATGTCCCCTCATCTCAACCCTGCAGAGAGGAACTATGACATTGGGAACCGGGAACTCCTAGTGGTTAAGATGGCCTTGGAGGAGTGGAGGCACTGGCTGGAAGGGGGAGAAGATCCATTTTTGGTGTGGATTGACCATAAGAATTTAGAATACCTCCGCACTGTCAAGCACCTCAACCCAAGGCAAGCTTGTTGGGCCCTGTTATTTAATATGTTCAATTTCACCATCTCCTACCGAAAACATGAATCTGGACGCTTTCTCCCATCTGTACAGTTCCACTGCCACTCCCTCTGAATCTGAGACCATCTTCCCTGCCTCTTATTTGGCGGCTTCGGTTGTTTGGGGTATTGAGGCTCTGGTCCGCAAGGCACAATGTTCCCAGCCGGACCCTGGGGGGGCTAGGGCTAACCGGATGTTTGTTCCTGATCCGGCCCGGCCTCATGTCCTGGAATGGGCTCACTCCTCCAGGCTTACCTGTCATCCTGGGGCTCATCTTACCATGGCTTTCCTCCGACAATGCTTCTGGTGGCCCACCATGGCTCCTGATGTCTCGGCCTTCGTCGCCGCATGCATGGTGTGTGCTCAAAGCAAGACTCCGCGGCAAGCTCTGTCTGGCCTCCTATAGCCACTCCCTGTCCCTCATCGCCCCTGGTCCCATATTTCCCTGGATTTCGTCACTGGGCTTCCTCTGTCAGACGGTAACACCACCATTCCGACAGTGTTGGATAGGTTTTCCAAAGCCGCCCATTTCATCCCTCTTCCCAAGTTACCTTCAGCCAAGGAGATGGCCCAGCACGTCTTCCGAATCCATGGACTCCCGGTTGACATGGTTTCAGATCAGGGTCCTCCGTTCTCGTCCTGATTCTGGAAGGTGTTCTGCATCCTTATCGTGTTGTCGGCCATTCTGTCCTGCGGGTTTCATCCCAAATCCAACGGCCAGTCGGAGTGAGCCAATCAAGACATGGAGACGACACTCGGTTGTCTCGTTGCTAGTAACCCCACCAACTGGAGCCAGCAACTGGTCTGGGTGGAAAATGCTAGGAACACTCTTTCCTGCTCGGCTACTGGACTCTTCCACTTCAAATTCTCCATGGGGTATCAGCCTCCGCTCTTCCCAGAGCAAGAAGTTGAGGTCAACACACCCTCAGCCCAGATGTTCGTCCACCGCTGTTGGCATACCTGGAAAAGAGCTTGGGCGGCTCTTCTCAAGATCACCTCCAGGTATCATCGGCAAGCGGACCGCCACCGGACTCTGGCTCCCGCTATTGGGTCGGGCAGAGGGTATGGTTGTCCACACGGGACCTGACCCTCCGGGTGGAATCTTGCTAACTTTCCCCCTGTTTCATTGGTCCTTTCCCCATATCTAGAGTCTTTAGTCCCACTGCTGTTTGTCTGCTGTTACCCTCTGTGTTCACCCTACTTGTCATGTGTCCAAGATTAAGCCCTTGTCTCACAATCTTTTGTCTTCTGTTTCTAGGCCCATCCCCCCATGTCATCGACGGTCATCCTGGACATCCTGGACCCGGCCCTCATCACCAACTTTCACAGCCGGCACCCCGGTCAGCCAGCTATGCGCTGGCCGGGGTGCCCGGGGGGGGGGGGGGGGTTTACTGTCACACCCTGATCTGTTTCACCTGTCTTTGTGATTGTCTCCACCCACCTCCAGGTGTCACCCGTTTTCCCTATTAGTCCCTGGGTATTTATTCCGGTGTTATCTGTGTCTGTTGCCAGTTCGTCTTGTCTTGTCAAGTCTACCAGTGTGTTTTTCTGTGCTCCTGCTTTTTCTTATTTCTCTTTTGCTAGTCCTCCCGGTTTTGACCCTTGCCTGCCTTGACTCTGAACCCGTCTGCCTGACCATGCTGCCTGCTCTGACCTCAAGCCTGCCTGCCACTCTGTACTTCCTGGAAACACTGACCTTGTTTATGATCTTTTGCCTGTCCACGACCATTCTCTTACCTGCCCCTTGGATTATAATAAATATCAGACACTCAAACCATCTGCCTCACGTGTCTGCATCTGGTTCTCGCCCTGTGACCTTATATAAACAGAGAGTACACAGTGGCAGAATACCTGACCACTGTGACTGACCTAAAGTTAAGGAAATCTTTGACTATGTACAGACTCAGTGAGCATAGCCTTGTATTGCTGCACTTCCTAACCTCCTGCCAAATGCATGACCATATTAGAGACACATATTTCCCTCAGACTCACAAAGAATTGGAAAACAAATCCAATTTTGATAAACTGCCATATCTACTGGGTGAAATACAACAGTGTGCCATCACAGCAGCAAGATTTGTGACCTGTTGCCACAAAAGGGCAACGAGTGAAGAACAAACACCATTGTAAATACAACCTTTATTTATTTTCCATTTTGTACTTGAACAATTTACACATCATTAACACTATAGACATACGACATTTGAAATGTCTATTCCTTTGCAACTTTTGTGAGTGCAATGTGTTACTGTTGATTTTGATTGTTTATTTCACTTTTGTTTATCTATTTCACTTGCTTTGGTGATGTAAACATATGTTTCCCATGCCAATAAAGCCCTTTGAATTGAATTGAGAGAGATGGGAAGAAAAAGTGGGGTTACTGCTGAGAGGAGACAGGGAAACAGAGACAGAGAGAGAGACAGAGAGAGAGACAGAGAGAGAGATAGAGAGAGAGACAGAAAGAGAGACAGAGAGAGAGACAGAGAGAGAGAGGCAGAAAGAGAGAGCGAGCAAGCGAGAGAGCGAGATGGGGGAGAAAGGGAGGGGCGACAGAGACGAGGAGGGAGAGACAGAGGCAGAGAGAGAAGGGGGGGGGGGGGGGGGTGAGAAAGAGGTGACTCCTGTTCCTGTCTCCTCTAGTCTATCTTTCTGAAGGACCTGAGTAACTCTTACCTCCTGTCCTGGATATATTTCTGCATGTGCACACACAGAGGACAACAGTGCTACACTCCCTAACTCACTGACATGCACTCCTGTGTCTGTGTACTCTGGTGTATGGTGTGTGTGTGCATAAGTGTGTGTGTGTGTTTTGGTTTTACGCGTGTGTGTTTGTGTGTGTTTGCGTGCGTGCATGTGTACTTACGATGAGTCCAGTCCTCTTCCTAGCACACAGGACTCCACACATCCCACAGATGAGAAACTGAGAAAGACAGAGAGAGGAACCAGATCAAAACTGAAATTATGACAGCATAGAAACTATTGAATAATTTAATAAAACTTCTTTAGTAAAATGATGAGAAACTATAGCTCCTCCCTAGCTCATCTGGCAAACATCCTTTCACAGACCTCCATGGAACCTTCCACAGACCTCCATGGAACATTTCACTGACCTCCATGGAACCTGTCACAGACCTCCATGGAACCTGTCACAGACCTCCATGGAACCTTTCACAGACCTCCATGGAACCTTTCACAGACCTCCATGGAACCTTTCACAGACCTCCATGGAACCTTTCACAGACCTCCATGGAACCTGTCACAGACCTCCATGGAACCTGTCACAGACCTCCATGGAACATTTCACTGACCTCTATGGAACGTTTCACAGGGAGAAGTGAAATCGAGACAATGAGACTGTCTTCTGTAAGCGAGTGCGGGGGAGCTCACTGTATGAGCATAACATGAAACAAACACATTAACTATTTCACACTTGCTTTGGCAATGTAAACATATGTTTCCGGTGCCAATAAAGTCCTTTGAATTGAATTGGGAGAGAGAGAGAGAGAGAGAGAGAGAGGGGAGGGAGGGAGAGTGGAGAGAGTGAGAGAGAGTGAGAGAGAGGAGAGAGAGAGAGAGAGAGAGAGAGAGAGAGAGGAGAGAGCAGGGAGAGAGAGAGAGAGAGAGAGAGAGAGAGAGAAGAGAGAGAGAGAGAGAGAGAGAGGAGAGAGCAGGGGAGAGAGAGAGGGGAGAGAGAGAGAGAGAGAGAGAGCAGGGAGAGAGAGAGAGAGGGGGGGGGGAGCAGGGAGAGAGAGAGAGCAGAGAGAGAGAGAGAGAGATATGGTAAACTAAAGGCTCTACATACACACAGGCCGCTCCAGATAGGTGAAGCATCTCCTTGCTGTGGTTTGTGTTCCTCCCTGACCCGGCTGAGCCCAACGGCTCCCAGGACGATACTGGAGACCCCCAGCCCCACCTCCAACACTGACAGCAGCAGCAGGCTCCACAGAATTTTCCGGCTGGAACACATCCTGCCCAGGCATCCTCCTGGAGACCAGTCCGCCTGTCTGCCCTCCTAAGTCGGCTTCAGTCAGGAGGACACGGGTTGGCAGCAAAACTTTTTTTAACGGAAAAACAAAAATAGGCTGCTCCCCGGAAAACAGTCACGGTTGTTGACAAGTGGACTGTCCTGGTTAAATATAGGTGACCTGGATAAGTTCAGGTACCTTCTGGGTTCACCCCATTTCAAAACATTTATAATGTACTTGTGCCAACTAGCAACCCGACCCTGGAGGATCCAACGCCGGCGGACAGAGGAGGAGAGGGAGTCAGCCCTCGGAGAGCGGCTTGATGACCATATCCCTGATGAGGAAAGTTCTGGGCAGGAGATCAGGTAAATCCGCTTGAAATGTAGAGTAGGTTGCCTTCCACGGACATCTCTGTCATGTCGAGTAAATGTTATTTTACTTAGCCTACCTATTTTCATCGAGACTAACCTGCATGAATAAAGGCTGGATCAAATCCAAAAGTGAGTCGTCTGTTTGCTGTTGCTGATAACGGGAGCTCCTCCGGTCAATAATGAGAGGAGAGCATTATGCTCTGAACGGTCGCAGACTGGCACGCGGTTGCTGTCCATGGGGCTTAAACGCTTGCGCAGACACACTCAACACCCTTCCGCGACCCGACCCAAGTGCCCTCCAGTTCTCTCTCTCTCCCCCTCCTCTCTCTCTCTCTCTCTCTCTCTCTCCCCTTCTCTCTCTCACACACACACACACACACACACAGAGAGACTCCCCCCGGACAGTGTGGCACCTCCTCCTTTGGTCTTTCAGTTTAAATTAGACTCTAGAGACTCCACGGTCCCGGCGTGACCCCTGGGCAGTTTCACAGACACAAGCCGGTGTCATCAGCACAACCCCTGTAAATAATATAACAGTGAGATGATCTATGTCACAAAGACACACACACACACACACTGGTTCACGATTAAACTTTTTTATGTTTCTAAATCAATCCACTTTTTTCAGTTTGTCTTGGCTAAAGCATTGTGTCCGTATATATAGAACAGTTTCATATCTATCTGCCTAGCATCTTCTGCTGACTCTGGTCCAGTGTTCTACCCTGTTACATAACGGTCTGTTCGAAAGAGCCTCTCACACCTGTGTGCAGTTGCAGTGTAATGAATGGAATGATGCAATCTAAGGAACCTAGTTTTCTAAACTAAACTGCTTTTTACTGTTCTAGCCTACTGTTATAAATGAATATAATAATCTCTCTCATTATACAGTTCCAAAATAATAAAGACATTTCAATGTCATATTATGTCTATATACAGTGTTGTAATGATGTGAAAATAGTTAAAGTACGAAAGGGAAAATAATTAAACATAAATATGGGTTGTATTGACAATGGTGTTTGATCTTCGCTGGTAGCCATTTCCTTGTGGCAACAGGTCACAAATATTGCTGCTGTGATGGCACACTGTTGTATTCTACCCAATTGATATGGGAGTTTATCAAATTTGGATTTGTTTTCAAATTCTTTGTGGGTCTGTGTAATGTGAGTTAAATATTTGTCTCTAGTATGGTCATACATTTGGCAGGAGGTTAGGAAGTGCATCTCAGTTTCCACCTCATTTTGTGGGCAGTGTGCACATTGCCTGTCTTCTCTTGAGAGCCAGGTCTGCCTACGGTGGCCTTTCTCAATAGCAAGGCAATGTTCACTGAGTCTGTACATAGTCAAAGCTTTCCTTAATTTTGGGTCAGTCACAGTGGTCAGATAGTTTAGGGCCAAATAGCATTCTAGTTTGCTCAGATTTTTTGTAAATTTTTTCGTATGTGTCAAGTAATTATCTTTTTGTTTTCTCATGATTTGATTGGCTCTAATCGTGTTGCTTTCTAGGGGCTATGTTGGGTCGATTTGTGTTGTGAACAGAGCCCCTTGGATTAGGGGGTTCTTCTCCATGTTAATTTCTCTGTAGGTGATGGCTTTCTCGCTCCCCCTCTCTTTCTATTCTCTCTCTCTGCCTCCCTCTCTTTCTCTCGCTCCCCCGTCACTCTCTCTATCTCGCTCTCTTGCTCCCCCTGTCTCTCTCTCTCTCATTCTCCCTCTGTCTCGCTCTCTCTTTCTCTCGCCCCTTCCTCTCTCTCTCTTTCTTTCTCATTTTCCTCACTCCCCCTCTCTTTATCGCTCCCCCTCTCTCTTTCTCTCTTTCTCTCTCTCTCTCTCTCTCTCTCTCTCTCTCTCTCTCTCTCCCTCTTTCTCTCTCTCTCTCCCCTTTTCTCTTTTTCCCCCTCCCTTCTCACTCTCCCCCTCCCTCTCGATCCCCCTCTCTCTCATTCTCCCTCTTTCTCGCTCCCTCTCTCTTTCTCTCGCCCCCCCTCTCTCTCTCTCTTTCTCCTTCTTCTCACTCCTTCTCTCTCCCCCTCTCTCTCGCGCTCTCTCTCCTTCTCTTTCTCTCGCTCCCCCCGTCTCACTCTCTCTCATTCTCCCTCTCTCTCTCTCGCCCCACCTCTCTCTCTCTCTCGCTCTTTCTCCTTCTTTCTCACTCCCCATCTCTCTCTCGCTCCCTCTCTTTCTCGATCTCTCTCTTTCTCGATCCCTCTCTCTCGCTCCCCATCTCTCTCTCTCTCTCTCTCTCTCTCTCTCTCTCTCTCTCTCTCTCTCTCTCTCAAACTCTTTCTTGCTCCCCCCTCTCTCTCTCTCTCGCTCTCTCTCTCACTCTTTCTCCTTCTTCTCACTCCTCACTTTCTCGCTCCCCCTTTCTCTCTCTCGCTCCCTCGCTCTCTTGCTCCTTCCCTCTCTTGCTCTTTCTCACTTTCTCTCACTCCCTCTCCTTCTCTTGCCCCACCCCCCCTCTCTATCTCTCGCTCCCTCTCTCTCTCGCTCCCTCTCTTTCGCTCTCTTTCTCTCTCTTTCTCGATCTCTCTCTCGTTCCCCGTCTCTCTCACGCTCCCTCTCTCTCTTGCTCCCCCCATCTCTCTCTCTCTCAATCTCTCTCTCACTCTCTCTCGCTCCCCTCTCTCTCTTTCTCTCTCGCTCCCAGCCTCTCTCTCTCTCTCTCTTTCTCTCTCACTACCCCTCTCTCCCTCGCTCCCCCTCTCTCTCTCTTGCTCTTTCTCGCCCCCCTCTCTCTCCCCTCTCTTGCTCTCTCTATTTCTCTCTTGTTCGCACACCCCTTCCCAACTCTTTCTTTTTCTCCCCCTCTCTCTTTCTCTCTCGCTCCCCCTCTCTCTCTCTCACTCCCATCTCTCTCTCACACTCCCACTCTCTTTCTCTCTCGCTCCCCCCTGTGCCCCCTCTCTCACGCTCCCTCTCTCTCTCCCTCAATTTAATTCAATTCGCTTTATTAGCATGATGTAACAATGTACAGTTGAAGTCGGAAGTTTACATACACTTAGGTTGGAGTCATTAAAACTCATTTTCAACCACTCCACACATTTGTTGTTAACAAACTATAGTTTTGGCAAGTCGGTTAGGACATCTACTTTGTGCAAGTCATTTTTCCAAAAATTGTTTACAGACAGATTATTTAACTTATAATTCACTGATATCACAACTCCAGTGGGTCAGAAGTTTACATACACTAAGTTGACTGTGCCTTTTAACAGCTTGGAAAATGCCAGATAATGATGTCATGGCTTTAGAAGCTTTTGATAGGCTAATTGACATCATTTGAGTCAATTGGAGGTGTACCAGTGGATGTATTTCAAGGCCTACCTTCAAACTCAGTGCCTCTTTGCTTGACATCAGGGGAAAATCAAAAGAAATCAGCCAAGACCACAGAAAATATATTGTAGACCTCCACAAGTCTGGTTCATTCTTGGGAGCAATTTCGAAATGCTTGAAGGTACCATGTTCATCTGTACAAACAATAGTATGCAAGTATAAACACCATGGGATCACGCAGCCGTCATACTGCTCAGGAAGGAGACGCGTTCTGTTGTGGAGTATTGGAGTGGCCATCACAAAGCCCTGACCTCAAATCCTAGAACTGAAAAAACGGGCAGAACTGAAAAAACGTGTGCGAGCAAAGAGGCCTACAAACCTGACTCAGTTACACCAGCTCTGTCAGGAGGAATGGGCCAAAATTCACTCGACTTATTGTGGGAAGCTTGTGAAAGGCTACCCGAAGTTAAACTATTTAAAGGCCATGCTACCAAATACTAATTGAGTGTATGTAAACTTCTGACACTGTGAATGGGATGAAAGAAATAAAAGCTGAAATAAATCATTCTCTTTAATATTATTCTGACATTTCACGTTCTTAAAACAAAGTGGTGATCCTAACTGACCTAAGACTTTTTACAGGATTAAATGTCAGGAATAGTGAAAAACTGAGTTTAAATGTATTTGGCTCAGGTGTATGTAAACTTCCGACTTCAACTGTACACATTGCCAAACCATACTTTTGAGATTAAGTGATACATTTACAATGTTCATATAATTAAAATAATATTATTAGAATAATAATAATCAATCATTAACAACAATAGGTAAAGTCCCGCCTTATCTCTGCTCGCTGGTCAACATAGCTGCACCCACCCGTAGCACGCGTTCCTGCAGGTATATCTCACTTGTAAGTGGAAACACTTATCTCCCTCACTAGCTTTAAGCACCAGCTGTCAGAGCAGCTCACAGATCACTGCACCTGTACATAGCCCATCTATAAATAGCCCAAACAACTACCTCTTACCCCTACTGTATTTATTTAGCTCCTTTGCACCCCAGTATTTCTACTTTGCACACTCATCTACTGTCAAATCTACCATTCCAGTGTTTTAATTGCTATATTGTATTTACTTCGCCACCATGGCCTATTTATTACCTTTACCTCCCTTATCTCACCTCATTTGCTCACATTGTATATAGACTTATTTTTCTACTGTATTATTGACTGTATGTTTGTTTTACTCCATGTGTAACTCTGTGTTGTTATATGTGTGGAACTGCTATGCTTTATCTTGACCAGGTCGCAGTTGTAAATGAGAACTTGTTCTCAACTAGTCTACCTGGTTAAATAAAGGTGAAATACATCTAAATAAATAAAATAATCAAGGGTACAAATAACCATACAATGGACAATAACAATAACAGAGAGGACATGTGCATGTTGGTTGGTCTGTCAGACACTGTCCCTCTTCTTATGGCAGGCAGCAATGTAGTGGCATAGAGGGCATGTGCATGTTGGTTGGTCTGTCAGACACTGTCCCTCTTCTTATGGCAGGCAGCAATGTAGTGGCATAGAGGGCATGTGCATGTTGGTTGGTCTGTCAGACACTGTCCCTCTTCTTATGGCAGGCAGCAATGTAGTGGCATAGAGGGCATGTGCATGTTGGTTGGTCTGTCAGACACTGTCCCTCTTCTTATGGCAGGCAGCAATGTAGTGGCATAGAGGGCATGTGCATGTTGGTTGGTCTGTCAGACACTGTCCCTCTTCTTATGGCAGGCAGCAATGTAGTGGCATAGAGGGCATGTGCATGTTGGTTGGTCTGTCAGACACTGTCCCTCTTCTTATGGCAGGCAGCAATGTAGTGGCATAGAGGGCATGTGCATGTTGGTTGGTCTGTCAGACACTGTCCCTCTTCTTATGGCAGGCAGCAATGTAGTGGCATAGAGGGCATGTGCATGTTGGTTGGTCTGTCAGACACTGTCCCTCTTCTTATGGCAGGCAGCAATGTAGTGGCATAGAGGGCATGTGCAGGTTGGTTGGTCTGTCAGACACTGTCCCTCTTCTTATGGCAGGCAGCAATGTAGTGGCATAGAGGGCATGTGCATGTTGGTTGGTCTGTCAGACACTGTCCCTCTTCTTATGGCAGGCAGCAATGTAGTGGCATAGAGGGCATGTGCATGTTGGTTGGTCTGTCAGACACTGTCCCTCTTCTTATGGCAGGCAGCAATGTAGTGGCATAGAGGGCATGTGCATGTTGGTTGGTCTGTCAGACACTGTCCCTCTTCTTATGGCAGGCAGCAATGTAGTGGCATAGAGGGCATGTGCATGTTGGTTGGTCTGTCAGACACTGTCCCTCTTCTTATGGCAGGCAGCAATGTAGTGGCATAGAGGGCATGTGCATGTTGGTTGGTCTGTCAGACACTGTCCCTCTTCTTATGGCAGGCAGCAATGTAGTGGCATAGAGGGCATGTGCATGTTGGTTGGTCTGTCAGACACTGTCCCTCTTCTTATGGCAGGCAGCAATGTAGTGGCATAGAGGGCATGTGCAGGTTGGTTGGTCTGTCAGACACTGTCCCTCTTCTTATGGCAGGCAGCAATGTAGTGGCATAGAGGGCATGTGCATGTTGGTTGGTCTGTCAGACACTGTCCCTCTTCTTATGGCAGGCAGCAATGTAGTGGCATAGAGGGCATGTGCATGTTGGTTGGTCTGTCAGACACTGTCCCTCTTCTTATGGCAGGCAGCAATGTAGTGGCATAGAGGGCATGTGCATGTTGGTTGGTCTGTCAGACACTGTCCCTCTTCTTATGGCAGGCAGCAATGTAGTGGCATAGAGGGCATGTGCATGTTGGTTGGTCTGTCAGACACTGTCCCTCTTCTTATGGCAGGCAGCAATGTAGTGGCATAGAGGGCATGTGCATGTTGGTTGGTCTGTCAGACACTGTCCCTCTTCTTATGGCAGGCAGCAATGTAGTGGCATAGAGGGCATGTGCATGTTGGTTGGTCTGTCAGACACTGTCCCTCTTCTTATGGCAGGCAGCAATGTAGTGGCATAGAGGGCATGTGCAGGTTGGTTGGTCTGTCAGACACTGTCCCTCTTCTTATGGCAGGCAGCAATGTAGTGGCATAGAGGGCATGTGCATGTTGGTTGGTCTGTCAGACACTGTCCCTCTTCTTATGGCAGGCAGCAATGTAGTGGCATAGAGGGCATGTGCATGTTGGTTGGTCTGTCAGACACTGTCCCTCTTCTTATGGCAGGCAGCAATGTAGTGGCATAGAGGGCATGTTGGTTGGTCTGTCAGACACTGTCCCTCTTCTTATGGCAGGCAGCAATGTAGTGCGTTGCCAACCCACAGCTCTCTGCATCCTCCGCCAACAGGAAGAGTAGCCTATTCTCATCAGAGAGGTCTTTGAAAATGATTTTTTACATTTTGTCAGGAAATGCAGCTCTGTCTCTGTGTCTGCTGTGGTGCAGTGGTTGCACAGCCATTCCTCTACAGGGAGCTGTGTTTTCCTGTTTCCCCTTCTCAATGCCAAGGCTGTGCTCACTGAGCTTGTACACTGAGCCTGTTTTTCTAAGGTTTTGATCAGTAACTATAGTAAAATAGTAAACCATATTGTACTGTCAATTTAGGGCCAGATTGCACTGCATTTTTCTTTGTGCTTGTGCTTGTGTTTCCAAATAAGTAATGTAGTTTTGTTTTGACTGTGATGTATAAACATCATGGGACCACACAGCCATCATACCACTCAGGAAGGAGACGTGTTCTGTCTCCTAGAGATGAACGTACTTTGGTGGGAAAAATCAACCTTGTGAAGATACTGGAGGAAATAGGTACAAAAGTATCTATATTCACAGTAAAACAAGTCCGACATCGACATAACCTGAAAGGCCACTCAGCAAGGAAGAAGCCACTGCTCCAAAATCACCATAAAAAAAGCCAGACTACGCATAACTGCACATAGGCACAAAGATCGTACTTTTTGGAGAAATGTCCTCTGGTCTGATGAAACAATAATAGAACTGTTTGGCCATAATGGCCATCATTATGTTTGGAGGAAAAAGGGGGAGGCTAGCAAGCCGAAAAACACCATCCCAACCGTGAAGCACGGGGGTGGCAGCATCATGTTGTGGGGGTGCTTTGCTGCAAGAGGGACTGGTGCACTTCACAAAATAGATGGCATCATGAGGAAAGAAAAATTATGTGGATATATCTCAAGACATCTGTCAGGAAGTTAAAGTTAAAGCTCGCAAATGGTCTTCCAAATGGACAATGACCCCAAGCATACTTCCAAAGTTGTGGCAAAATGGCTTACAACTAACAGCAGTGAAGGAGGAGGGAGAGGAACACATGGCACAGTTAACAGTAGTGAAGGAGGGAGAGGAACACATGTTACAACTAACAGCAGTGAAGGAGGAGGAGGGAGAGGACAACAAAGTCAAGGTATTGGAGTGGCCATCACAAAGCCCTGACCTCAATCCTATAGAAAATCTGTGGACAGAACTGAAGAAGCGAAGCGCGTGCGAGCAAGGAGGCCTACAAACCTGACTCAGTTACACCAGCTCTGTCAGGAGGAATGTGTCATGTATTGTCATGTTATGTCTTGTTCCTGTTCTTTCTCTTCACTTCGTTTCCCCCTGCTGGTCGTATTAGGTTACCTTCTCTCCCTTTCCTTCCCCCAGCTGTTCCTCATCTCCTCTAACTACCTCGTTTACTCTCTCCCACCTGTTCCCTTTTTTCCCTCTGATTAGGTCTCTATTTCTCTCTCTGTTTCTGCTTCTGTCTTTGTCAGATTCTCGTTTGCTTCACCCTTGTCCCGTCCTGTCGTAATCTGCCTCTTCATCAGATGCTACGTGTGATCAGGTACCTCTGTCCTCTACAACCCGCGCCTACCCGGAGAGACCAGCAGTCAGTTGCCGCTAACCCTGCTATTCTCCTCTGCTGCTAGAAGGGGACTCTCCTGTAAAGATCAGAGGACTTTATGATTTATTTGTCGCCCTCTTTGCGGGTTATCTATTTTGTCAACCGATACATCTGAAGAGGATTTATGTCTTCCCTGTGTTTGGACATTAAAAGACTCTGTTTCTGTTAAACCGCTTTTGGGTCCTCACTCACCTGCATAACAGAATGGGCCAAAATTCACCCAACTTATTGTGGGAAGCTTGTGGAAGGCTACCCAAAATGTTTGACCCAAGTTAAACAATTTAAAGGCAATTCTACCAAATACTAATTGAGTGTATGTAAACTTCTGACCCACTGGAAATGTGATGAAAGAAATAAAAGCTGATATAAATCATTCTCTCTACTATTATTCTGACATTTCACATTCTTAAAATAAAGTGGTGAGCCTAACTGATCTAAGACAGGGTATTTTTATTAGGATTAAATGTCAGGAATGGTGAAGAACTGAGTTTAAATGTATGTAAACTTCTGACTTCAACTGTATATATACAGTTTATATTAATATATATATTTTTCTCCCCAGAACATTAACCGTGTGTTGGTAGATACGTGTGTAGGTAGATGTGGAACGGTAGATACAAATGATTTGTTGCAATTTGGAGAGACGTGTGGTTTTCTCACCTAGCTCAAGTTGGGGGGGGGGGGGGGGGGGGGCTATTAGACAATTCTTTAGTAAAGGTTGAATAGTCTATTGTTCAGCTAATAGCCCATCCTTGAAACGCTGTTAGCAGAATTCACAGCCTGCTATGCTAGTGAAAAACGAAGAATAATAATTTATCCCCTTTCCACGTGTTAAAAAATCCAATTGATAAAGTGTTTTCAGCCACAATCGGCCCCAACCCCAATTAATACATTTGGGCACAGTCGATAGCGTGTTGGACTTCGGGCTAGAATGTTGAGGGTTTGAAACCTGCTCCCTGCTTGTTTCATTTCATTATAATGCCTGTCTCAGAGAAAATAGCCTGGATTGTTACTCCCATCTCGTTCCTCGCCCTCTTCCACGCATCATTCTCCACCCTGGGTGCCTCGCTTTTGGGCGTGCTGGTAAGATATGGCAGCGCCTTCGGTTGTGCGTTTAGAATTCAGCATAGCAAGTTTGTATGAAGGTCTGGTTATTCACAGGCAAATAGTATTGTGCTCTAAACCACTCTGATGACAAACAAACTTTTCTGTCCTAATTTTCAATCATCTACATGGCTGGGAGAACCTCCTCTGATTAATGCAGATGAGGGGAGTTAGATATGCATAGGAAGTGTAGTGGACTGTTTTTTTCTGTATATATGAATTACAAATCAACCTTTACTTAAATCACATTGTCTATTGCATAGTTACAATGTGTAATCATTGATGGAGTGGTAAACACTGTTGAAGTGTATATCTGTAATACATACATGCAGACACAGCATCATTCAAAGAATGGAGTTTAGTACACCTGGTATTGGATATGACTGAAAATAAACTTGCTAAATAGAGATTTTTCGTAACCTAACTTTATGACAAAATAATATGCACAATCGTTGGTCTCTACATTAACTAACATATTCCTTTCAATTTTTTGCTTGACTCGTTCTAACGTTATCATTACTTATATTTGTTTCCACCGTAATGTTTTTGTCAGACATCTTTGCTGAAGAAAGTCACCAGCGACGGGTGGCATAAAGTCAAATTCGTCATTGGAACCACTCGATATGATTGGTCATATAAAAACCTTGAGATCCAAATGCATAATGAGTGTTCTAACTCCCCCCTGCGGTGGTCTGGAGCAATGAAGCCGTGACGCTGGGTATCTCTAAGTCATGTGGCTTAAGCTCACAACTTTTAAAGAAGGAACCACTAGGCCCTCACCAGCATGAAAACTCAATTCAGAAACAGACTGTGTGTGGAAAATGATTTAAGACTGAGATTCTCTCCAATACAAGCCAACATTGCAGAGTTATGTGCATCCTTTCAAGCACACCCTTCTCATTAACCTGTGGTGAGTTATTCACCATTTTCAATGAACAAATAAGGTTTTATATCTAAGATGGTTAAATAAAGAGCAAAAAAATGGATTATTATTATTATATTATTATTTGTGCCCTGGTCCTATAAGAGCTCTTTGTCACTTCCCATGAGTCAGGTTGTGACAAAAACTCACACTCATTCTTATGTTTAATAAATGTATGGTGTGTGTGTGTGGCAGGCTTACAATGATGTCAAAAACAACATTTGAGAGTACGCTGACCCTGGTGCTAAAGCGGTTGAATGTTTGGGAGGTACGGGACTATAAAAAGTTTGGGAACCACTGCTCTAGGACAACAGTGTCTAGATGGAATGTTTATTTGTGGTCCTGTCAAATGGACCTTTTTTGGAACACCATTATTTTTGTCTACCTGAGATTTACCGTCAGGGCCCAGGTCTGACAGAATCTGTGCTGAAGATCTAGGTGCTGCTGTAGGCCCTCCTTGGTTGGGGACAGACGCACCAGATCATCAGCAAACAGTAGACATTTGATTTCAGATTCTAGTAGGGTGAGGCCAGATGCTGCAGATTGTTCTTGTGCCCTCGCCAATTCGTTGATATGTATGTTGAAGAGGGTGGGGCTTAAGCTGCATCCCTGTCTCACCCCATGGCCTTGTGGAAAGAATTCTATGTGTTTAAAAAAAAAGAAATGTTTTTTGCCCATTTTAATCGTACACTTGTTGTTTGTGTACATGCAGTTTATAATGTTATGTTTTCCCCCAACACAACTTTACATCAATTTGAACAGCAGACCCTCATGCCAAATTGAGTCAAAAGCTTTTTTGACGTCAACAAAGCATGAGAAGACTTTGCCTTTGTTTTGGTTTGTTTGTCAATTAGGGTGTACAGGGTGAATACATGGTCTGCCATACGGTAATTTGGTAAAAAGCCAATTTGACATTTGCTCTATACATTGCTTTCACTGAGGAAATGTACGAGTCTGCTGTTAATGATAATGCAGAGGATTTCCCCAAGGTTGCTGATGACGCATATCCTACGGTAGTTATTGGTCAAACTTGTCTCCACTTTTATGGATTGGGGTGATCAGTCCTTGGTTCCAAATGTTGGGGAAGATGCTAGAGCTGAGGATGATGTTAAAGAGTTTAAGTATAGCCAATTGGAATTTGTGGTCTGTATATTTTATCAGTTTATGTAGGATACCATCAATACCACAGGCCTTTTTGGGTTGGAGGGTTTGTATTTTGTCCTGTAATTCATTCAATGTAATTGGAGAATCCAGTGGGTTCTAGTAGTCTTTAATAGCTGATTCTAAGATTTGTACTTGATCATGTACATGTTTTTGCTGTTTGTGCTTTGTTATAGAGCCAAAAGATTGGGGAAATGGTTTATCCACAAATCTACGTTTTGGATAGTTAACTCTTTGTGTTGTTGTTTGTTTAGTGTGCTCCAGTTTTCCCAGAAGTGGTTAGATTCTATGCATTCTTAAATTACAATGAGATGATTTCTGACATGCTGTTCCTTATTTTTCTGTAGTGTATTTCTGTTTTGTTTTAGTGATTCACCATAGTGAAGGCATAGTCACAGGTTTTCTGGGTCTCTATGTTTTCGATTGGATAGGTTTCTCAAATTCTGTCTTAGGTTTTTACATTCTTCATCAAACCATTTGTCATTGTTGTTAATGTTCTTAGGTTATCTGCTTGACATTTTTAGATTTAGGGAAGCTGAAGGGTCAAATATACTGTTTACACCTTCACTATTACAGTGACATTTTCTGTCCAGGAAGTTGTGTAAAGGGGATTGAATTTGTTGTTGCCTCATTGTTTTTGGTAGGTTTCTACACTACGTTCCTTCCATCTATAGCATTTCTTAATATTGTGCAGTTCCTTTGGCTTTGATGTCTCTGTTCAGGTAGACTGTGATTTTGCTGTGATCTGATAGGGGTGTTAGCGTTATGAACGCTCTGAGACACGCTGGGTTTGAGGTCAGTGATAAAGTAATCTACTGTACTAGTGCCAAGGGAAGTACTGTAGTTGTACCTACCATAGGAGTCTCCTCGAAGCCTACCATTGATTATGTACAGACCCAGTGTGCGACAGAGCTGCAGGAGTTGTGACCCATTTTTGTTGGTTGTTTTGTCATAGTTGTGTCTATAGGGGCATATTTGGGAGGGAAAATTGTCACCTCCAGGTAGGTGTTTGTCCCCCTGTCAGGTTGCTGTCTAGTTCTGGCATTTAGGTCGCCAAAGACTAGTACATGTCCCTGGGCCTGGAAATGGTTAATCTCCCCCTCTAGGATGGGGAATCTGTCATCGTTAAAGTATGGGGATTCTAGTGGGGGGATATAGGTAGCACACAATGACATTTTTCTCTGTTGAGATCATGTCCTCATTCATTTCTAGCCAGATGTAAAATATTCATTTTTTGACCAATTTAATAGTGGGTCAGGTCTGCTCATTGGGGAGGGGGGGGGGGGCAGAAGGGGTATAGGTCTGATCTGGTGGGGCCTATATAGGGTTTGGCCAGTGTTTGTTTGGGGTGGTCTCAGATGGTTGGGGTATGGCTGGTGAAGCTATGGTCTGGGTGTAGGTCCTCTTGGTGTGGGTTCTCTCGGTGCAGGTCCTTTGGGAGGGGGTCTTGCAGGTCTGGGAGGAGTGTCCATTGCTCTGTTGCTCATGTGTTCCTCTCCCTCCTCCTTCACTGCTGTTAACTGTGCCATGTGTTCCTCTCCCTCCTCCTTCACTGCTGTTAGCTGTAACATGTGTTCCTCTCCCTCCTCCTTCACTGCTGTTAGCTGTAACATGTGTGCCTCTCCCTCCTCCTTCACTACTGTTAGTTGTAACATGTGTTCCTCTCCCTCCTGCTCCTTCACTGCTGTTAGCTGTAACATGTGTTCCTCTCCCTCCTCCTCCTTCACTGCTGTTAGTTGTAACATGTGTTCCTCTCCCTCCTCCTTCACTGCTGTTAGCTGTAACATGTGTGCCTCTCCCTCCTCCTTCACGGCTGTTAGTTGTAACATGTGTTCCTCTCCCTCCTCATTCACTGCTGTTGGTTGTAACATGTGTTCCTCTCCCTCCTCCTCCTTCACTGCTGTTAGTTGTAACATGTGTTCCTCTCCCTCCTCCTTCACTGCTGTTAACTGTGTCATGTGTTCCTCTCCCTCCTCCTTCACTGCTGTTAACTGTGCCATGTGTTCCTCTCCCTCCTCCTTCACTACTGTTAACTGTGCCATGTGTTCCTCTCCCTCCTCCTTCACTACTGTTAACTGTGCCATGTGTTCCTCTCCCTCCTCCTTCACTACTGTTAACTATGCCATGTGTTCCTCTCTCTCCTCCTTCACTACTGTTAGCTGTAACATGTGTTCCTCTCCCTCCTCCTTCACTACTGTTAGCTGTAACATGTGTTCCTCTCCCTCCTCCTTCACTGCTGTTAACTGTGCCATGTGTGCCTCTCCCTCCTTCACTACTGTTAGCTGTGCCATGTGTTCCTCTCCCTCCTCCTTCACTGCTGTTAACTGTGCCATGTGTTCCTCTCCCTCCTTCACTGCTGTTAGCTGTGCCATGTGTTCCTCTCCCTCCTCCTTCACTACTGTTAACTGTGCCATGTGTTCCTCTCCCTCCTCCTTCACTACTGTTAGCTGTAACATGTGTTCCTCTCCCTCCTCCTTCACTACTGTTAGCTGTAACATGTGTTCCTCTCCCTCATCCTTCACTGCTGTTAACTGTGCCATGTGTTCCTCTCCATCCTTCACTACTGTTAGCTATGTCATGTGTTCCTCTCCCTCCTCCTTCACTGCTGTTAACTGTGCCATGTGTCCCTCTCCCTCCTCCTTCACTACTGTTAGCTGTAACATGTGTTCCTCTCCCTCCTTCTTCACTACTGTTAGCTGTAACATGTGTTCCTCTCCCTCCTCCTTCACTACTGTTAGCTGTAACATGTGTTCCTCTCCCTCCTCCTTCACTGCTGTTAGCTGTAACATGTGTTCCTCTCCCTCCTCCTTCACTACTGTTAGCTATAACATGTGTTCCTCTCCCTCCTCCTTCACTGCTGTTAACTGTGCCATGTGTTCCTCTCCCTCCTTCACTACTGTTAGCTGTGCCATGTGTTCCTCTCCCTCCTCCTTCACTGCTGTTAACTGTGCCATGTGTTCCTCTCCATCCTTCACTGCTGTTAACTGTGCCATGTGTTCTTCTCCCTCCTCCTTCCCTACTGTTAGCTGTAACATGTGTTCCTCTCCCTCCTCCTTCACTGCTGTTAACTGTGCCATGTGTCCCGCTCTCTCCTCCTTAAGTTCGCTCACCTCAGTCCGGAGTGCAGCCAGCTCTCTCCGATAGCCATCCATCTCCACCTTCCGCCCTCCGGGTGTTGTTGTGCTGGTCTGTTTTATGTGTCTGTTCTGTCTGGATTGTGTGGACTAGCTCTCTGAGCTCCACCATGTCTCTCTCCAGCTCTGTGAATATATCCCTCTCAGTGATGGAGGAGCAGTTGTGGACCTGGGTGTGTTCAGTGCTGGAGGGGGGACTATCCTCGTCTGCAGGACAGTTTGAAGAGGTGTGATCAGACTGACTCAGGATGGGGGAGTCGTCGCAGAGAGATAGCTTTTCCTGCTGTGCTCTCTCTTTGTATCCTGCACCATTACTGTCACAGATTTGTACACGTTGACAGAGGTTGTTTCAATTTCCTCAATGTCTGTTATTCTGAGTTTCCACCCTGGGCCAATACCCTCTCTCTTGACATAGGGGTATTGTGTTCTTTTATAGCACTGTGCCATGCCAGGGGATGGTCTGTACTTATTCCATGTAGTGTCATTTTTTATATCCAAGGGGTAGTGTACTGTGATGACATCTGTACAGGGATGGAGGCTTCAAAGGCTGTACAGGAGGCTTCAAAGGCCTCTGCATTTGGGTGGGGGAGGCTGTGAAACTCTGCTGCCAATGTTAGGCTCAAGAGTTTTCACACCTCACTTCAGTTCTAATTGAAGATACAACCAGATCTGTTCTGTTCTAGCAGCTTGGTAACTTAGCTTTATATAACTAAATGACCTAGAGACTATCATTTTTTTGTATTGTACTCGGTTTTGTATTGGATGGTATTTCCAGTTTTCCGATGCGTTTCTTCTGTAGTTTTTGTTTTGCTATAAATGTTTTCTTGATAGTCCTTGGTATTAAGAATACATTCAGGTGATTTTGTACAAAATCAAGGTTTTAGGTATGGAATTTTGATTTGGTTTGAAGGTTTTGATGTAGTGGGTAGTATACTATATAAGTCATTGCAAAGAAAATCCAACTTTACCTACATTTATTTAACTATAATTATTCTCTCTCTCGCATCATACATTTGAGCTGTAGAACTCTTGAGGTCTTTGACACAAATTCAAGAAGACCGTTACTGCGCTAGAACCCCTCTAGAATTCTCCATTCTCCAGTGAGACACCTACCAGGTGCTTTAAAAGACAATGTACAGGTTTTTTATTTATTTATTTTTTATTTCACCTTTATTTAACCAGGTAAGCAAGTTGAGAACAAGTTCTCATTTACAATTGCGACCTGGCCAAGATAAAGCAAAGCAGTTCGACACATACAACGACACAGAGTTACACATGGAGTAAAACAAACATACAGTCAATAATACAGTAAAAAAACAAGTCTATATACAATGTGAGCAAATTAGGTGAGAATGGAGGTAAAGGCAAAAAAGGCCATGGTGGCAAAAGTAAATACAATATAGCAAGTAAAACACTGGAATGGTAGTTTTGCAATGGAAGAATGTGCAAAGTAGAAATAAAAATAATGGGGTGCAAAGGAGCAAAATAAATAAATAAATTAAATACAGTTGGGAAAGAGGTAGTTGTTTGGGCTAAATTATAGGTGGGCTATGTACAGGTGCAGTAATCTGTAAGATGCTCTGACAGTTGGTGCTTAAAGCTAGTGAGGGGGATAAGTGTTTCCAATTTAAGAGATTTTTGTAGTTCGTTCCAGTCATTGGCAGCAGAGAACTGGAAGGAGAGGCGGCCAAAGAAAGAATTGGTTTTGGGGGTGACTAGAGAGATATACCTGCTGGAGCGTGTGCTACAGGTGGGAGATGCTATGGTGACCAGCGAGCTGAGATAAGGGGGGACTTTACCTAGCAGGGTCTTGTAGATAACATGGAGCCAGTGGGTTTGGCGACGAGTATGAAGCGAGGGCCAGCCAACGAGAGCGTACAGGTCGCAATGGTGGGTAGTATATGGGGCTTTGGTGACAAAACGGATTGCACTGTGATAGACTGCATCCAATTTGTTGAGTAGGGTATTGGAGGCTATTTTGTAAATGACATCGCCAAAGTCGAGGATTGGTAGGATGGTCAATTTTACAAGGGTATGTTTGGCAGCATGAGTGAAGGATGCTTTGTTGCGAAATAGGAAGCCAATTCTAGATTTAACTTTGGATTGGAGATGTTTGATATGGGTCTGGAAGGAGAGTTTACAGTCTAACCAGACACCTAAGTATTTGTAGTTTGTCCAGTGTTAATTAGTAATTTAGTTTGTTAATAGTTTATTATTTACCTAGAAGCTTGGCTGTTTTTATTCAGCATCCAGGGAAGCTGTAATTGTGTGACAGTGTGAGATGGCATTTAGAGTCAGTTTGAGCGTTTAAAAGCTTTATACCTAAAGCACACAAAATACCCCAGAGGCACGTCTAGGCTGCGTCGGAATGGCACCACATTCCCTATGTAGTGCACTACCTTTTCTATGATGCGGCCATAGAAACCAGCTGAACCAGCAGTTCTCTACTGAATTCTCAGAGATGTATTTTTAGTAGCTGCTTTACGCATGTTTCATGATTATTACTCCTATATGGTTAATAATAACAATCATGTCTTTTAAAGGGCTGGTTGCATGTTGTTATTGCTGAGCAAAGACCTTAAAGGGTGAAGCATGCATGCATACACGTACAGACACACAGCCACTGTTGCATGTCCCTCAGTGTCTTCCTCTCCGACTCATCCCCGGATTTTGTGTTAAACGCTCTACAACAAAGCTTTCTTACTGTCCAACAAGCTTTCTCTGCCCTTAACCTTGTTCTGAACACCACCCGAAACAAAGGTCATGTGGTTTGGTAAGAAGAATGCCCCTCTCCCCAACGGTGTGATTACTATCTCTGAGGGTTTAGAGCTTGAGGTAGTCACCTCATACAAGTACTTGAGAGTATGGCTAGACGGTACACTGTCCTTCTCTCAGCACATATCAAAGCTGCAGGCTAAAGTTAAATCTAGACTTGGTTTACTCTATCGTAATCGTTCCACTTTCACCCCAGCTGACCATCCTACCCATGCTAGATTACAAAGACATCATGTATAGATCGGCAGGTGTTTTCGAGCGGCTATATGTTCTTTACCATTCGGCCATCAGATTTGCCACCAATGCTCCTCATAGGACACGTCACTATACTCTATACTCCTCTGTAAACTGGTCATCTCTGTATACCCGTCTCAAGACCCACTGGTTGATGCTTATTTATAAAACCTTCTTAGGCCTCCCTCCTCCCTATCTGAGAGATATCTACTGCAGCCCTCATCCTCCACATACAACATCTGCCAGTCACATTCTGTTAAAGGTCCCCAAAGCAGTTCGCTGCAGCTAGCGATGATTTAACAAAGGCGCATTTGCGAAAAAGCACAATCGTAGCACCAATGTACCTAACCATAAACACCAATGCCTTTCTTGAAATCAATACACAAGTATATATTTTTTAAACCTGCATATTTAGTTAAAAGAAATTCATGTTAGCAGGCAATATTAACTAGGGAAATTGTGTCACTTCTCTTGCGTTCAGTGTAAGCAGAGTCGGGGTATATGCAGCAGTTTGGGCCGCCTGGCTCGTTGCAAACTGTGTGAAGACCATTTCTTCCTTACAAAGACCGTAATTAATTTGCCAGAATTTTATATAATTATGACATAACATTGAAGGTTGTGCAATGTAACAGAAATATTTAGACTTAGGGTTGCCACCAGTTCGATCCGTATTTCACTGAAACGTTTTGTTTTCGAGATGATAGTTTCCAGATTTGACCATATTAATGACATAAGGCTCGTATTTCTGTGTGTTTATTATATTATAATTAAGTCTATGATTTGATATTTGCTAGAGCAGTCTGACTGACTGGCGTTAGGCAGCAGCAGTCTCGTAAGCATTAATTCAAACAGCACATTCCTGAGTTTGCCAGGAGCTCTTAGCAATGCTTGAAGCACAGTGCTGTTTATGATTTCAAGCCTATCAACTCCCGAGATTAGGCTGGCAATACTATAGTGCCTATCAAATCAAATCAAATCAAATGTATTTATATAGCCCTTCGTACATCAGCTGATATCTCAAAATGCTGTACAGAAACCCAGCCTAAAACCCCAAACAGCAAGCAATGCTGAACATCCAATAGTCAAAGGTATATGAAATACAAATGGTGCCTCTAGAACGGGGACTGGAGGGCGTCGCTGGAGGGTCCAGACTGGAGGGCGACTCTGGAGGGAGGAGACGCAGAGACAGCCTTGTGCGTGGGGCTGCCACAGGGCCCACCAGGCTGGGGAGACCTACAGGAGGCCTGGTGTGTAGAGGAGGCACCGGATGAACCGGGCTGTGGGGGAGCACTGGAGCTCTGATGCGCAGCCTTGGCACCACTCCTCCAGACTGAATGCCCACTTTAGCCCGGCCACTCCAGAGTGCAGGCACAAGTCGATCCGGGCTGTGGGGGAGCACTGGAAATCTGGTGCTTACCACTCGCACCTCTCCGAAACGGCGCTGAGCTGCCACAATCCGCCCTAGCTGGATGCCCACTCTCGCATGGCACTTGCTGGCATATAGCTCTCCGGGCTATGAGCGCGCACTGGAGACACCGTGCGCTTTACCGCAAAACACGGTGCCTGACCAGTACCACGCTGCTTCCAGTAAGCACGGGGAGTTGGCTTAGGTCTATCGCCTAATTTTTGGGGGGCTGCCTCTCTTGCCTGCTGCGCTGCCTTGCCTCATATCGCCGCCTCTCAGCTTTAGCTGCCTCCAGCTCCTTTTACCGGCGGCAATATTCCCCAGCCTGTCTCCAGGGTCGCTTTCCGTCCAATATCTCCTCCCATGTCCAGGAGTCCTGAATACTCTGTTCCTCCATACCACGCTGCTTGGTCCGTTGGTGGTGGGTAGTTCTATAACGGGTGCAGGCTTCTGTCACAATGCCTGGAGTGGTGGGTGCGGAGTCAAACACAGAGATTAGAGGATACTGGGAAAACCGGACTTTATTAGGTTTCCAAAGCTAACGCCCAAAACAACAAGCGAAATGAGTCACAAAATTGTCCAACCCAACACAGGGCACAAACGGAGAGGAACACAACACGCACAACCTGACTAACAGAAAACAACTACCCACAAAAACCATGTGTGAAAAATCTACCTAAGTATGGTTCCCAATCAGAGACAACGATAGACAGCTGTCCCTGATTGAGAACCATACCCAGCCAAAACAAAGAAATACAAAAACATAGAAAAAAGAACATAGAATGCCCACCCAAATCACACCCTGACCAAACCAAAATAGAGATATAAAAAGCTCTCTAAGGTCAGGGCTTGACACAACCTAAAACGTCTTAACTGGCAATATTGAAGACTCATGTTAAAAGGAACCACCAGCTTTCATATGTTCTCATGTTTTGAGAAATGAACTTAAACGTTAGCTTTTTTACATGACACATATTGCACTTTTACTTTCTTCTCCAAAAGTGTTTTTTAAATTTAATCCCAGACCCCGTCCCGCAGGAGGTCTTTCGCCTTTTGGTAGGCCGTCATTGTAAATAAGAATGTTTTCTTTAACTGACTTGCCTAGTTAAATAAAGGTACAAATAAAATAAAATAATCATAAATAAAATCACTCTCTGTCCAGACATCTGTTTCATCTCCTGCTTCAGGCTGACTGTGGCTCCCGCTGACCTGGCCCGTTCAAGCAAAACTCTCTCATCACCAGGGCAGTTTCAGGTCAGAGGAAAGTAGAATAGAGGAGAGGAAGGGACAGGAAATGACATTGAATGGCACTGACAATCTAACTATAGGAAATCAATTATCAATAAAGAACAGTGACACCTTTACTTCAATTGGTTTAAACTTTTTTTAGTTCCCCCGAGAGAGAGAGAGAGAGAGAGACAGAGAGAGACTCAGAGACAACATTGGATACTTTATGGAACACAAAACCTTCACTATCTAAATTTGAATTTGTCGATGAATAGAACACATGTAGAGCAAGTGAAAAACTACTAAACGTCATGTTGGACGCAGCTTTATCATGGTCAGAACACATAGATAATATTGTTATTTAGATGGGTAAGGGAATTGCTGTCACAAGAAAATGTTCAGAGTATGTAACATCTAGCACACTGAATAAGGTGATTCAGTCCCTGGTCATATCACACTTAGAGTACTGTCCAGTTATATGGTCAATCCCTGGTCCTATCACACTTAGAGTACTGTCCAGTTATATGGTCAATCCCTGGTCCTATCACACTTAGAGTACTGTCCAGTTATATGGTCAATCCCTGGTCCTATCACACTTAGAGTACTGTCTGGTTATGTGGTCAATCCCTGGTCCTATCACACTTAGAGTACTGTCCAGTTATATGGTCAATCCCTGGTCCTATCACACTTAGAGTACTGTCCAGTTATATGGTCAATCCCTGGTCCTATCACACTTAGAGTACTGTCCAGTTATATGGTCAATCCCTGGTCCTATCACACTTAGAGTACTGTCTGGTTATATGGTCAATCCCTGGTCCTATCACACTTAGAGTACTGTCCAGTTATATGGTCAATCCCTGGTCCTATCACACTTAGAGTACTGTCCAGTTATATGGTCAATCCCTGGTCCTATCACACTTAGAGTACTGTCTGGTTATGTGGTCAATCCCTGGTCCTATCACACTTAGAGTACTGTCCAGTTATATGGTCAATCCCTGGTCCTATCACACTTAGAGTACTGTCCAGTTATATGGTCAATCCCTGGCCCTATCACACTTAGAGTACTGTCTGGTTATGTGGTCAATCCCTGGTCCTATCACACTTAGAGTAGTGTCCAGTTATATGGTCAATCCCTGGTCCTATCACACTTAGAGTACTGTCTGGTTATGTGGTCAATCCCTGGTCCTATCACACTTAGAGTACTGTCCAGTTATATGGTCAATCCCTGGTCCTATCACACTTAGAGTACTGTCCAGTTATATGATCAATCCCTGGTCCTATCACACTTAGAGTACTGTCCAGTTATATGGTCAATCCCTGGTCCTATCACACTTAGAGTACTGTCTGGTTATGTGGTCAATCCCTGGTCCTATCACACTTAGAGTACTGTCCAGTTATATGGTCAATCCCTGGTCCTATCACACTTAGAGTACTGTCCAGTTATATGGTCAATCCCTGGTCCTATCACACTTAGAGTACTGTCCAGTTATATGGTCAATCCCTGGTCCTATCACACTTAGAGTACTGTCCAGGTATATGGTCAATCCCTGGTCCTATCACACTTAGAGTACTGTCTGGTTATATGGTCAATCCCTGGTCCTATCACACTTAGAGTACTGTCCAGTTATATGGTCAATCCCTGGCCCTATCACACTTAGAGTACTGTCTGGTTATGTGGTCAATCCCTGGTCCTATCACACTTAGAGTACTGTCCAGTTATATGGTCAATCCCTGGTCCTATCACACTTAGAGTACTGTCCGGTTATATGGTCAATCCCTGGTCCTATCACACTTAGAGTAGTGTCCAGTTATATGGTCAATCCCTGGTCCTATCACACTTAGAGTACTCAGACAGAAAATTGAAGAAAATTAACAACAATGACAAACGGTTTGATGAAGAACGTAAATACCTAAGAAAGACATTGAGAAACCTATCCAACCGAAAACAGAGACCCAGAAAACCTGAGTCTACGCCTTCACTATGGTGAATCACTAAAACAATACAGAAATACGCTACGGAAAAAGAAGGAACAGCACATCAGAAATCAGCTCAATGTAATTGAAGAATCCATAGACTCTATCCACTTCTGGGAGAATTTGAAAATACTAAACAAACAACAACATGAAGAGTTATCTATCCAAAACAGAGATGTATGGATAAACCACATCTCCAATCTTTTTGTCCCAATAACAAAGGACAAACAGCAAAAACATATACATGATCAAATACATATCTTCAAATCAACTATTATAGACTACCAGAATCCACTGGATTCTCCAATTACATTGAATGAATTAAAAGACAAAATACAAACCCATCAACCCAAAAAGGCCTGTGGTGTTGATGGTATCCTCAATGAAATGATCAAATATACAGACCACAAATTCCAATTGGCTATACTTAAACTCTTTAACATCATCCATAGCTCTGGCATCTTCCCAAATATTTGGAACCAAGGACTGATTACCCCAATCCACAAAAGTGGAGAAAAATGTGACCCCAATAACTACTGTGGGATATGCGTCAACAGCAACCTTGGGAAAATCCTCTGCATTATCATTAACAGCAGACTCGTATAGTTCCTCAGTGAAAACAATGTACTGAGCAAATGTCAAATTGACTTTTTACCAAATTACCATACGACAGACCATGTATTCACCCTGCACATCCTAATTGACAAACAAACCAAAACAAATGCAAAGTCTTCTCATGCTTTGTTGATTTCAAAAAAGCTTTGACTCAATTTGGCATGAGGGTCTGCTATTCAAATTGATGTAAAGTTGTGTTGGGGGAAAAGCATACACTGAAGCATGCATGAGAGCACCAGCTGTTTTGGATGACTGTGTGATCACGTTCTCCGTAGCCGATGTGAGCAAGACCTTTAAACAGGTCAACATTCACAAAGCTGCGGGGCCAGATGGATTACCAGGACGTGTACTCAAAGCATGTGCGGACCAACTGGCAAGTGTCTTCACTGACAGTTTCAACCTCTCCCTGGCTGAGTCTATAATACCTAAATGTTTCAAACAGACCTGGATCTACATACTAGACCCACTCTAGTTCACATACCGCCACAACAGATCCACATATGACGCCTCCTGTTCATCCACGACTGCGTGGCCAAGCATGACTCCAACAACATAATTAAGTTTGCTGACAACACAGCAGTGGTATACCTGATCACCGAAAACAATTAGACAGAGACCTTAGACAGAGACCAAAGAGACCTGGCAGTGTGTTGCTAGGACAACAACCTCTCTCTCAATGTGGGCAAGACGAAGGAGCTGATCGTGGACTATAGGAAAATAAGGGCCGAACAGGTCCCCATTAACATCGATGGGACTGAAGTGGAGCGGGTCGAGAGTTTCAAGTTCCTTGGTGTCCACATCACCAACAAACTATCAAGGTCCAAACACACCAAGACAGTTGTGAAGAGGGCATGACAACACCTTTTCCCCTCAGGAGACTGAAAAGATTTGTCATGAGTACCCAGATCCTCAAAAAGTTCTACAGCTGCACCATAGAGAGCATCCTAACCGGTTGCATCACTGCCTGGTATGGCATGACCATAAGGCACTACAGAGGGTAGCGCGTACGGCCCAGTACATCACTGGGACCAAGCTTCTTGACATCCTGGACCTATATACTAGGCAGTGTCAGAGGAAAGCCCAAGAAAATGTCTAAGACTCCAGTCACCCAAGTCATAGGCTGTTCTCTCTGCTACAACATGGCAAGCAATACCAGAGCGCCAAGTCTAGGACAAAAAGGCTCCTTAACAGCTTCTACCCCCAAGCCATAAGACCAATCAAATGGCCACACAGTCTATTTACATTGACAACCCCCCCTCCACCCCCCTTACCCCTGCACATTGACTCGGTACCGATACCCCCTGTATATAGGCTCATTATTGTTATGTACATTTGTGTTACTTTTTGTTTGATTGATTAGATTATAATTATTATTTTTTACTTAATTTAGTAAATATTTTATTAACTCTTTATTGAACTGTATTGTTGTTAAAGGGCTTGTAAGTAAGCATTTCACTGTAAGGTCTACCTACACCTGTTGTATTCGACGACTGAGACAAATACAATTTGATTTGATTTGAACCAATGGGGGCCTACAGCAGCACCTACATCTTCTGCACAGAATCTGTCATACCTGGGCCCTGACAGTAAATCTCAGTAAGACCAAAATAATGGTGTTCCAAAAAAGGTCCAGTTGCCAGGACCACAAATAAAAAATTCCATCTAGACACCGTTGCCCTAGAGCACACAAAAAACCTAAACAGCCTAAACAGCGCAACAGGTAACTTCCACAAAGCTGTGAACGATCTGAGAGAAAAGGCAAGAAGTGACTTCTATGCCATCAAAAGGAACATAAATTCGACATACCAATTAGGATCTGGCTAAAAATACTTGAATCAGTTATAGAACCCATTGCCCTTTATGGTTGTGAGGTCTGGGGTCCACTCACCAACCAAGAATTCACAAAATTGACCAAACACCAAATTGAAACTCTACAATACAGAATTCTGGAAAAAAAGATCCTCAGTGTACAACGTAAAACACCAAATAATGCATGCAGAGCAGAATTAGGCCGATACTTGCTAATTATCAAAATCCAGAAAAGAGCAGTTAAATTCCACAACCACCTAAAAGGAAGCGATTCACAAACCTTTCATAACAAAGCCATCACCTACAGAGAGATGAACCTAGAGAAGAGTCCCCTAAGCAAGCTGGTCCTGGGGCTTTGTTCACAAATACAAACAGACCACACCAAGCCCCAGGACAGCAACACATTTAGACTAAACCAAATCATGAGGAAACAAAAAGATAATTACTTGACACATTGGAAAGAATTAACAAAAAAACAGAGCAAACTCGAATTTGGCCCCGAACAGAGAGTACACAGTGGCACTGTGGCACCCTGAACACTGTGACTGAACCAAACTTAAGGAAGAACCCACAAAGAATTTGAAAACAAACCCAATTTTG
This sequence comes from Oncorhynchus nerka, assembly GCF_034236695.1. Lineage (NCBI taxonomy): Eukaryota > Metazoa > Chordata > Actinopteri > Salmoniformes > Salmonidae > Oncorhynchus > Oncorhynchus nerka. Next base: position 77,288,960 of record NC_088399.1, read on the forward strand.
ATAATCTCCCATATCTATTGGGTGAAATACCACAGTGTGCCATCACAGCAGCAATATTTGTGACCTGTTGCCACAAGAAAAGGGCAACCAGTGAAGAACAAACACCATTATAAATACAACCCATATTTATGTTTATTTATTTTCCCCTTTGTACTTTAACTATTTGCACATAATGACATTTAAAATGTCTTTATTCTTTGTAATGTTTACTGTTAATTTGTATTGTTTATTTCACTTTTGTTTATTATCTACTTCACTTGCTTTTGCAATGTAAACATATGTTTATGGAATGTCCCATTCCAACACAGCCCTTAAATTGAAATTGGATTGAGAGAGAGACCTGTGTCACATCGCTAGGTCTGTATGTCCTTTGCATCTATCTCTGACTCTCACAGCTCTCACAGTCTCACGGCAGAACTAAACATTCATCCATGTTTCTCAAACATCACATTTAGATGTTTTTGCAAAAAATCAAATTTTGAGGTGTCTAAGATTAATCTTAGGCATTAACTCCACATTTTTAAGGTAAGGTTTAAGTTTAGGCATTAACAGCAAAATCTTAAGGTTAGGCATTAACTCTGAATGGTTAAGGTAACGGTTGTGGTTTGGGATAGGCTTAAAACAAACATCTCAAAAACAACTTTCCAGCACTGGATTTGAACTTGCAATCTTAAGAATCAGAGGCATCCCCATCCACAACGCCCTACCAAACCGAAACTTACTTGAAGGTAACAGCACTCGCTGTTGCTCCTAGTGGCTGGTTTCCACGTCATCTCCTGACATCCTCAGACATGGATGGACGTCGAATACTGACCTGTATCACGGGTGACCTGTCAGACTCTGTTTCAGAACAGTACAGTCTGTGTTATATCAGTGGGCCTGTAGGCATCAGCCATGATCAGACCTGGAAGGCCAGGCGATCTGGTTAACTCAACCATGTTATAAAGTACTGGACCAAAACCATTTCCCTGGTGTAGGGTTTGAAAAGTATAAAGCAAAGTCTGAATTGGAAACATAACTAGCTCAAACAGATTCCCTCAATGGCTGATTGAGAATAATTGTGTTCCTCCTCAACCTGAGCTTCAGCATTCAGCTTTTATTGAACGGGGCTGTTGGACCGCTTGTAATCTACTAATCAATCGCAGATCTGCTGACACACACACACGCACGCTCACACACAATCCACACACACGCTCATTCCCACCCTGTGTAGTCTTGTTAAGGTCTTCTTTTAACTGCTGTGAAAAGTGCTGATGTGACTCAGAATGCAGGGACTGGAATAGTACTGTGTGTATGTTTGTGTGTGTGTGTGCGCGTGTGTGCATGAGTGAATGTGTGATTGTCGGATAGGAACCCTTGTTCCGATCACAGCAAACGTGAATAGAAGTGGGGACACTATTCTTAGCCACTTGCCAGTCACAGTTACATAATGAGGAGGAGTGTGTATGTGTTTTATGAGGTGAACGGAGGGGCGATCCCTCACATTGCACATCAGCAGGAAAACAAATGTCCACCTCTGTTTCCTCACAAGCCAGAGAAAGACAGAGGGAAGGAAGAGAGACAGACAAAGAAAAAAATCTAATCTAGTCACATTTTATTGGTCAAATACACATATTTAGCAGATGCTATTGCAGTGTAGTAGTATCTAACAATTCACAACAATACACACAAATCTAAAAGTAAAATAGTGGAATTAAGAAATATATACATTTTAGATTGAGCAATGATTGAGTGGCATTAACTAAAATACAGTAGAATTGAATACTGTATATACTAATGAGATGAGTAAAGCAGTATATAAATATTATTTCAACTTTATTAAAGTGACTAGTGTTCATTATTTAAGTGGCCAGTGATTCCAAGTCTATGTATACAGGACAGCAGCCTCTAAGGTGCAGGGTTGCGTAACTGGGTGGAGGCTGGCTAGTGATGGCTATTTAACATTTTGATGACCATAAGAAAGAAGCTGTTTTTCAGACTCTCGGTCCCAGATTTTATGCACCTGTACTGACCTTGCCTTCTGGATGATAGCGGGTGAACAAGCCGTGGCTCGGGTAGTTGATGTCCTTGATTATCTTTTTGGCCTTCCTGTGACATCGGTCTGCTGTAGGTGTCCGGGAGGGCAGGTTGCGGGCGGTGCAGTTGCCCTACCAGGCGGTGATACAGCCCAACAGGATGCTCTCAATTGTGTATCTGTAAAAGTTTGTAAGGGTTTTAAGGGGCAAAACCAAATTTCTTCAGCCTCCTAATGTTGAAGAGGCACTATTGCGCCTTCTTCACCACACTGTCTGTGTGGGTGGACCATTTCAGATCGTTGATGCTTTCCAGCTTCTCCACTGCGGCGGGTAGGGGCGTACTCCCTCTGAGAGAGAGTCTATATATAACACTGTATATAGACATAATATTACATTTGAAATGTCTTCAGCAAATTTTGAGTGTAATGTTTACTGTTAATTTGTATGGTTTATTTCACTTTTGTTTTTTATCTATTTCACTTGCTTTGGCAATGTAAACATATGTTTCCCATGCCAATAAAGCCCCTTAAATTGAAATTGAATTGAAAGATAGAGAGAGAGATGCAAGGAAGAGAGAGACCAAAATATGTGTTCGCTTGAATTAGTCGCAGTATCAGACCTGCAGAGATCTGTCAGTGTGTGTGTGTGTGTGTGTGTGTGTGTGTGTGTGTGTGTGTGTGTGTGTGTGTGTGTGTGTGTGTGTGTGTGTGTGTGTGTGTTCTCGCTGCCATCAGTGTTGTCTCCCAGCTCTGCTTTACTGGACGTTTTAACTCCTATTAGAATCACCCTAACGGAACAGTGTGTATGTGTGTGTCTCACAGGACAGTGGTTCATTCCCCAATGAGCATCAGGATATTTTTTGTCCCACGCTGTCCTCTGTTCTGTTGAAGTCATTGTTGTTTGTTGTTTTCTCTTAGTGAACTCTGGGATACGAAGTCAGAGGTCACCATCAGCCGTTTGGGAATCCTGTTGTCCCTGTTGTTAAAATTATGTAGGATCGTTGTGAGATGTAGGATTGTCGTGAAATGTTGTAGGATTATTTAAGAAATCCAGTTTTCCAATGAAACAACGCAGAATAAAAAAATAAAAAAAGTATATCTAGCCTCTCGAGCGGCGCAGCGGTTTAAGGCACTACATTGCAGTGCTAGAGGCATCACTACAGACCTAGGTTCGATCTCAGGCTGTGTCGCAGCTGGCCACGACAGGGAGACCCATGAGGCGGTGCACAATTGGACCAGGTTAGAGGAGGGTTTGGCCGGCCGGGATGTCCTTGTCCCATTGCAGCCTAGCAACTCCTTGTGGCAGGCCAGACGCATGCACGCTGAATTCGGTTGCCAGTTGTACAGTGTTTTCTTTGACACATTGGTGCAGCTAACTGCTAAGTGAGCTGTGTGTCAAGAAGCAGTGCGGCTTGGCAGGTTTGTGTTTTGTAGGACGCATAGCTCTCGACCTTCACCTCTCCCCAGTCCGTATGGGAGTTTCATGGATGGGACAAGACTATAAGTACCAATTGGATATCACAAAGTTGGGGTAAAAAAGTAGTATTGTTGTTTTTAAAATGTAAAAATATGTATGTCTATAGCTGGGAGACGTTGTGTCAGTCCCAGACTGCGTCCGTGTGAACACAACATCTGACTATCGTTCCTAGAAAGGTAAACTGACTTAGTTCTTCCCTAGCAACACCCTAGAAACAGACAAGACTCCCCTGAGTCTTGTCTGTCCCCTGACAGCCTCTCCCTTTAAGAGAGCTGTCTCTGCCCTGTGGGCACACACACACACACACAGATGAATGCACACACACAGACACTTGCAAACGAACATATGCACATGCGCATGTACAGTGCCTTGCAAAAGTATTCACCCCCCTGTGGTGTTTTCCTATTTTGTTGCATTACAATCTGTAAATTAAATAGATTTTTATTTGGATTTCATGTAATGGACATACACAAAATAGTCACACAAAATAATTGGTGAAGGGAAATGAAAAAAAATAACTTGTTTAAAAAAAAAAAAATTTAAATAGTAAAACGGAAAAGTGGTGCGTGCATGTATGTATTCACCCCCTTTGCTATAAAGCCCCTAAATAAGATCTGGTGCAACCAATTACCTTCAGATGTCACATAATTAGTTAAATAAAGTCAACCTTTGTGCAATCTAAGTGTCACATGATCTGTCGCATGATCTCAGTATATATACACCTGTCCTGAAAGGCCCCCGAGTCTGCAACACCATAATAGGTCCGCGGTCAAACGACCACCCCTCATCACTGTCAAACAGTCCCTAAAACACTTCAACGAGCAGGCCTTTCTAATTGACCTGGCCCAGGTATCCTGGAAGGATTTTGACCTCATTCCGTCAGTAGAGAATTCCTGGTTGCTCTTTAAAAGTGCTTTCCTCACCATCTCAAATAAGCATGCCCCATTCAAAGAATTTAGAACCATGAACAGATATAGCCCATGGTTCACTCCAGACCTGACTGCCCTTGACCAGCACAAAAACATCCTGTGGCGTACTGCATTAGCATCGAATAGCCTCTGCGATATGTAACTTTTCAGGGAAGTTAGGAACCAATATACACAGGCAGTTAGGCAAGCAAAGGCTAGCTTTTCAAACATAAATTTGCATCCTGTAGCACAAACTCCCAAAGGTACTGGGACACTGTAAAGTCCATGGAGAATAAGAGCACCCCCTCCCAGCTGCCCACTGCACTGAAGCTAGGAACCACTGTCACCACCGACAAATCCACTATAATTGAGAATTTCAATAAGCAGTTTTCTACGTCTGGCCATGCTTTCCACCTGGCTACCCCTACCCGGTCAACAGCCCTGTACTCCCTGCAGCAACTTGCCCAAGCCTCCCCTATTTCTCCTTCACCCAAATCCAGACAGCCGATGTTCTGAAATAGCTGCAAAATCTGGACCCCTATATATAAGCCGGGCTAGACAATCTGGACCCTCTCTTTCTAAAATTATCCGTCGCAATGGTTGCAACCCCTATTACCAGAATGGTCAACCTCTCTTTCATATCGTCTGACATCCCCAAAGATCGTCATCCCCCTCTTCAAAGGGGGAGACACTCTAGACCCAAACTGTTACAGACCAATATCTATCCTACCCTGCCTTTCTAAGGACCATTTCAAATCCCATCGTACCTTTTCCGCTCTGCAATCTGGTTTCCGAGCTGGTCATGGGTGCACCTCAGCCACGCTCAAGGTCCTAAACGATATCATAACCGCCATCGATAACAGACAATACTGTGCAGCTGTATTCTTCGACCTGACCAAGGCTTTCTATTCTCTCAATCACCACATTCTTATCGGCAGACTCAATAGCCTTTGTTTCTCAAATGACTGCCTCGCCTGATTCACCAACTACTTCTCAGACAGAGTTCAGTGTGTCAAATCGGAGGGCCTGTTGTCCGGACTTCTGGCAGTCTCTATGGAGGTGCCGCAGGGTTCAATTCTCGGTCCGACTCATTCCAACCTTGTGTAGGTCTACAATCTCCAATCCTTGGAGAGCTCTTTGGTCTTGACCATGGTGGAGAGTTTAGAATCTGATTGATTGATTGCTTCTGTGGACAGGTGTCTTTTATACAGGTAACAAACTGAGATTAGGAGCACTCCCTTTAAGAGTGTGCTCCTAATCTCAGCTCGTTACCTGTATAAAAGACACCTGGGAGCCAGAAATCTTTCTGATTGAGAGGGGTCAAATACTTATTTCCCTCATTAAAATGCAAATCAATTTATAACATTTTTGACATGCGTTTTTCTGGATTTTTTTGTTGTTATTCTGTCTCTCACTGTTCAAATAAACCTACCATTAAAATTATAGACAGATCATTTCTTTGTCAGTGGGAAAACGTACAAAATCAGCAGGGGATCAAATACTTTTTTCCCTCACTGTATTTCACTGGTCACCCCCAAAGCCAATTCCCCCTTTTGCTGCCTTTCCTTCCAGTTCTCTGCTGCCAATGACTGGAACGAATTGCAAAAATCACTGAAGCTGGAGACTCATATCTCCCTCTCTAACTTTAAGCAACTTTAAGTACCAGCTGCCAGAGCAGCTCTCGGATCACTGCACCTGTGCATAGCCCATCTGTCAATAGCCCATCCAATATACCTCATCCCCATACAGTTTTTTTTTTTGCTCCTTTGCACCCCAGTATTTCTACTTGCACATTCATCTTCTGCACATCTATCACTCCAGTGTTTAATTGCTAAATGGTCTATTTATTGCCTTACCTCCCTTATCTTGCCTCATTTGCACACACTGTATATAAACCTTTCTATTGTGTTTTTGACTGTATGTTTGTTTATTCCACGTGTAACTCTGTGCTGTTGTTTGCGTCACACTGCTTTGCTTTATCTTGGTCAGGTCGTAGTTGTTCTCAACTGGCCTACCTGGTTAAATAAAGTTGAAATATATATTTTTTAAACACTGCCTGAATCCCTATCCAATGGGACAGAAGCACATTGCTTGCTAAGGGACACAACAGCCTGCCGTCCCAGTGTGCATTGCAGCAGAGTGGATGGCAGGTCATCTACCCAATGAGGTGAGAGGAGCATGTTACACACACCATTACCACACACACACACACACACACACACACACACACACACACACACACACACACACACACACACACACACACACACACACACACACACACACTCCTGTGTCCTGTGAGGGTTGCTTGAGTACAGGAGAGGAGTTGTATTTCAACTCACACTGATGACTTAGAGAAGAACTGAACCTGAAAGGAGAAACACAGAGAGTGAGAGAGCGAGAGAGGGAGGGGGTTATAGAGAGGAGTTCGAGGGAGGGAGGGAGTGAGAGAGGGAGAGGAGTAAGGGAGGGACAGAGGTAGAAAGAAAGAGACAGAAAGGGGGAGGGGAGAGAGACTAAGTGTAGGAGAAAGAAAATAATGGAGAGAGGAAGAGTAGAGGAAGAGAGAGAACTTAAGCCCCACCCTCTTCAACAAATATAGCAACAAATTGGCGAGGGCACTAGAACAGTCTGCAGCACCCTGCCTCACCCTACTAGAATCTGAAGTCAACTGTCTACTGTTTGCTTATGATCTGATGTTTCTGTCCCCAACCAAGGAGGACCTACAGCCACACCTAGATCTTCTGCACAGATTCTGTCAGACCTGGGCCCTGACGGTGAATCTCAGTAAGACAAAAATAATGGTGTTCCAAAAAATGTCAATTTGCCAGGACCACAAATACAAATTCCATCTCGAAACTATTGCCCTGGAGCACACAAAAAACTATACATTCCTTGGCCTAAACATCAGGGCCAAAGGTAACTTCCACAAAGCTGTGAATGAGTTGAGAGACAAGGAAAGAAGGGCCTTCTAAGCCATCAAAAGTAACATAAAATTCAACATACCAATTAGGATCTTCCTAAAAATACTTGAATGAGTTATATGACCCATTGCACTTTATGGTTGTGAGGTCTGGGGTCTGTTCACCAACCAAGAATTCACAAAATGGGACAAACACCAAATTGATACTCTGCAATGCTAAATTCCTCTGCGTATAACATTAAACACCAAATAATGCATGCAGAGCAGATTTAGGCCAATACCTGCTAATTATCAAACGTTAAATTCTACAACCACCTAAAAAGATGCGATTCCCAAACCTTCCATAACAAATACAGAGAAATGAACCTGGAGAAGAACCCCCTAAGCAAGCTGGTCCTGGGGCTCTGTTTACAAACACAAACAGACCCCACAGAGAACAAGGAAAGCAACACAATTAGACCCAACCAAATCATGAAAAAACTAAAGGATAATTACTTGACACATTGGAAAGAATTTACAAAAAAAACTGAGCAAACTAGAATGCTATTTGTCCCTAAACAGAGAGTACACAGTGGCAGAATACCTGACACTGTGACTGACCCAAAATTAAGGAAATATTTGACTATGTACAGACTCAGTGAGCATAGCCTTGCTATTGAGAAAGGCCACCTTAGCTTTAGCACACTGCCCACAAAATTAGGTGGCAACTGAGCAGCACTTCCTAACCTCATGCCAAATGTATGACCATATTAAAGACACATATTTCCCTCAGATTGCTTAGACCCACAAAGAATTAAAAAACAAATCCAATTTTGATAAACTTCCATATCTAATGGGTGAAATACCAGTCTGCCATCACAGCAGCAATATTTGTGACCTGTTGCCATAAGAAAAGGGCAACCAGTGAAGAACAAACACCATTGTAAATACAACCTATATTTATGTTTTTTTTATTTTCCCTTTTGTACTTTAACTATTTGCACATCATTACAACACTGTATATATCCATAATATGACATTTCAAATGTCTTTATTCTTTTGGAACTGTGTAATGTTTACTGTAAATTTTTTATTGTTTATTATCTATTTCAATTGCTTTGGCAATATAAACATGTGTTTCCCAATGCCAATAAAACCCCTTAAATTGAATTTGAATTGAGAAAGAGGGAGAGAGAAAGAGGGAGAGAGATTGATGAGGTCTTACAATGTGAACTGTAAGAGAGACAACTAGTTCTAAAATCAATCCCCTCTGCGATACCCAGTATTCTCCCTGTCAGCACTGACAGGTAACTACAGGAAGTGGCAAGAGGTCAGAACTATCTGTTGAACATTCTAACCATCCTAATCAGGTTCAATTGACCTCAGATTTTGCCTCAGATTTTGTGAGTGTGTGTGTGTAAGTGCGTGTCTGTGTGCATGCAACTGCGTGTCTGTGTGTGTCCGTGCGTGTCTGTGTGTGTCAGTGCATGTCTGTGTGCGTGCATGTGACAGTCTGTCAGTCCAATGAGACTGTGATCTGACATGATCTTGTGACTTGTCAACAGAGGGTGGTGATGTAATGTGATTTGACACACACAGACACACACACACACTTGATGGACAGAAGAGCTGCGCCCTTCACTCTCCCTCGCTGACACACACACACACACACACACAGTAACCTTGTCACCGGAGACCTGACAGGTTCTGTCCCTCTCTGATCCTGGGACAGGATGGCGCTGCAGGTTTCTGACACACACACACAAAGACAATGTCTGTCCCAAACACCACTCTTAGTTAAAGGACATTCCCCGCCACTCCGGCACAGCCATAGCTTCCCTCTCTCTATCTTTCTCTCCCTCTATCTCTCTTCTTTCTCTATTTAAGTTCCACTAAGAGGAAATGTGTCTTCACACTGCATGCTCATCATTCCAGAGACTGGCAGACTCAGCCGGACAGGCTGTGTTCCAGGCTGAAATCACATTGTTCACAATATTGGTTAGTTCTTTAATTATCTGTGTTTTTATAGATTATTTCAAAAATAATTTCTTCAGCATGTGGAGAAGCTCATCTAGGGGACTAGCTTACAAGGTACAGACCAACAGGCACTTGTCAACTGCTTGCTTGTTTGTGTGTGCGGAAGTATGCACGCACACACACACCACTATAGCAGCAGATAAAACACCCATACACTGAAACAGTTTTCATGTTCATATGTTTAGCCCGTAGATGCTTATGAAACAGTTGTGTTGTGTTTAACACCTGCTATAGTGTGTGTGTTGTATAACATCCTCTAGTAGCTGTGTTGAATATACAGTATCAGCCAGGAGTTGTGATGGCTGTCAGGTTGTGTATTTCTAAATGTGTCTGGAATGGCTGTTCTGTTTTTCTAATCTACCAATTAGAGGGAGAAACGTTCCCCTGATGTTTTCAGATGTTATTATATTTTCTTCCACTCTTTCTCTCTCTTTTGTTGTTTCCTCTTCTATCTTTCCTGTTTTCTCTTTTACCTTTCATCTTTCCAACTGGGTCTGAGCCAGAACCTTGCTGAGTTAGATTCTTGGCCAAATGTAGAACCTGATCAAGAATTTGACGCAGTGCAGTCGACAGCTGCAGAATTCAAATCTGGTTTTGTCCCATTTTTGCAAAAAATGCTTCAGTGCTCAGAGAGAATAACGCCAGACCTGAACCCTAACACTGTGTGTGTGTGTGCATGTGTGTGTCCACTTTCTCCAATTGAGACACCCACCACCATATGAATTTGGCTGTTACTGAGAGATATCACTGTGTTCGTTAGAGTCGATACAGCAGGCTGTCATCCACTGCATTAGAATGTGACATTTGAAAGTCATTAGACCAGAGGAGAGGGCCTTGTCACTGAGCCTTGTTACTGTGGCCTACAGGTCAGAGGTTATCACTAGCATTGGCTGTGTTCCAAATGGTACCCTATTTTCTAAATACAGATGTAGGATCTTAATTGTAACAGGACATTTGTAGTGTATTTGAGGTTTAAAAAGGCTTCTGAAGTTTGTAATTACCATTTACGAAAAATGTATCAACACCTACAAAAATGTCAATTAATTATAATCCACATAATAATTCATATTTACTGTTGCGGCAGGATTATTTTCCTGCTGTATCAAACTGACTCAAATGAAGATCCTACATTTGTAGAGCACTACTTTTGACCATTGCAACACCAGAGAGTAGCAATAACCTCTGACCTGTTCTACTGACTTTTAAATGTCACTGTCTGACACTAATGCAGTGGATGACAGCCTGCTGTATCGACTCTGTTCTAACGAACACAGTCATATCTCTCAGTAACATTAGCCATATTGATATGGTGGTGCGTGTCTCTATTGGGGAAAGTGGACACACACAGACACACAAGTACACACACAGTGTTAGGGTTAAGGTCTGGCGTTAAAGTTCATTTGTTGCTAAAGTTCATTTATTTTCTTGTTTCCTCACACACGCACGCATGCCAAAAGTACACGCCCACACCTTTTCCCCTAATCTGCATTCTCTGCATTTTAATGTCTAGTGTGTGTAACAGTAGTAGTGGATTTAAACTGCTTACCTCTATCCCCTGGGTCACAAAAGGCATTGGGTCCCATACTGTGTGTGTGTGTGTGTGTGTGTGTGTGTGTGTGTGTGTGTGTGTGTGTGTGTGTGTGTGTGTGTGTGTGTGTGTGTGCAGGTGTGCGTGTGCAGGTGTGCGTGTGCAGGTGTGCGTGTGTGTGTGTGTGCGTGTGTGCGTGTGTGAGCAAGTGCTTTCGTGGTTAATGTATGAGTGTATGGTTAATTATTAAAGTCATGAAAACTCAGGGAACAATAAACAGAACCATCACGTTCCCTGACTGGTAAAGAGGAACTGGTAGAGGAACTGATAGAGAGGAACTCCTCTTTAAATCAGCGTATTTCTCCAAAGCTCAGTTTTCCTGAGTCTGCACAGAACTGCCAGGACCTGGGATCAATGGCGACACTCAAGTTTTTTAAATCCTGTATCTCTTGACACATTCACGAAATGGTCATGGCCTCTAAACCTGCATACTGGACCCTATTCCAAATAAACTATTGAAAGAGCTACTTCTTGTGCTTAGTCCTCCTATGTTGAACATAATAAACGGCTCCCTATCCCCTGGATGTGTACCAAACTCACTAAAAGTGGCAGTAATAAAGCCTCTCCTGAAAAAGCCAAACCTTGACCCGGAAAATGTAAAAAATGATCTGCCTATATCAAATCTCCCATTCCTCTCAAATAAATGTGAAAAAGCTGTTGCAACTCACTGCCTTCCTGGAGACAATTAAATGTATACTAAATGCTTTAGTCTGGTTTTAGACCCCATTATAGTACTGAGACTGCACACGTGAAGGTGGTAAATGATCTTTAAATGGCATCAGACCGAGGCTCTGCATCTGTCCTCATGCTCCTAGACCTTAGTGCTGCTTTTTATACCATGGATCAGCACATTCTTTTGGAGAGATTGGAAACCCTAATTGGTCTACATGGACAAGTTCTGGCCTGGTTTAGATCTTATCTGTCAGAAAGATATCAGTTCATCTCGGTGGATGGTTTGTCCTCTGACAAGTTCTGGCCTGGTTTAGATCTTATCTGTCAGAAAGATATCAGTTCATCTCGGTGGATGGTTTGTCCTCTGACAAGTTCTGGCCTGATTTAGATCTTATCTGTCAGAAAGATATCAGTTTGTCTCTGTGGATGGTTTGTCCTCTGACAAGTTCTGGCCTGGTTTAGATCTTATCTGTCAGAAAGATATCAGTTTGTCTCTGTGGATGGTTTGTCCTCTGACAAGTTCTTGGATAGTCCATAGAATTTCTAAGCAAACAGCTGGAGGCAGAGCTTTCTCCTATAGAGCTCAATATTTATGGAATGGTCTGCATATCTATGTGAGAGACGCAGACTCGGTCTCGACCTTGAAGTCTTTACTGAAGACTCATCTCTTCAGTAGGTCCTATGATTGAGTGTAGTCTGGCCCAGGGGTGCGAAGTTGAACGGCAAGGCACTGGGGCGACAAACTGCCCTTGCTGTCTCTGCCTGGCCGGCTCCCCTCTCTCCGATCCTATTACGGGGGCTGAGTCACTGGCTTACTAGTGCTATTCCATGCCGTCCCTAGGAGGGGTGTGTCATTTGAGTGGGTTGAGTCAATGACGTGATCTTCCTGTCTGGTTTTGCGCCCCCTCAGGCTCGTGGGGTGGAGGATATCTTTGTGGACTATACTCAGCCTTGTCTCAGCGTAGTAAGTTGATGGTCTTTTTTCTTCGCATATCTTTTAAAACATTTTGTTAAACCTCAACTTCTAAATACTCTCCTGCAACCCGCCTCACCCAATGTAGCTATTTTCTTCTAAAGTACTTATATCTACTTTGGATCCGGAACCCCTCAACTGAAGCTAGCCAGCTAACTACCAGCTAGCTACCAGCTATCAGTCAGCAAACCATTGCTAGCGGTCTTCAGCTAACCGGTCATCAGCTAACCTTTAGCTCGGAAAGCTCTCGCCAGTTCGAACAACGCGACTCTAACCAGAGCATAATGGACCTATTATTTTTTATCCCCGGATTCCCACCGGATTCCCACCGCAAACGGAACATTTTCAGCTGGATTCTTCACAACTAGCTATCTAGCTAACCGCAACCCCGGATGATTACTCCTGGCTAGCGTTTCCACCCACTTAGCTTGAAGCTAGCCCGGCCAGAGCTCCTGTGCTACCACCGAAGCATACTCCTGGGCTACAATATCCGGACCCACAACCGGTCTATCGATGTCACCGCATGAAGAGGAATAAACAGACTGACCTCATCGCGACGTCCCCCAAAGGCTAACTTTCTAGCCCTTGCTATCTCCTTGCTTGCTAATTCGGCCTGCTAACTGCTAGCTTGTTTAGCCCCGGTCCGCTAACTGCTACCTTGTTTAGCCAAGGCCTACTAACTGTTAGCTTGTTAGCACAGGCATGCTAACCGTCTGAATCGCCGCGTCCCAAACACTCACTGGACCCATATTTACTTTCTCTTTTCGATTTTTAATTTGTTTATACCTTCCGGTAACCTGCCTCACCCAATGTGATACGGAATCGCCATTATTTTTAATTTTTAGAACACACTCAATAACCTCCAGAAGCTAACCAGCTAACTAGCTACAAGCTATTTAGTCATTGTTAGCCACTGCTAACTGTTTTTTAACCTGGATAACACTCGCCAGTCCAGCTTCCCTGCCCCATCCACCGCTGCCCCCCTGGACACTGATCACTTGGCTACATAGCTGATGCATGCTAGACTGTCCATTAATCACGGTACTCCATTCTGCTTGTTTATGTTTTATCTGTCGGCCCCAGCCGCACTCAGGCTCTGTGTGTAGTTAATCCGACCCTCCCTGCCTAGCCTACGCCATTTTACCTGCTGTTGTTGTGCTAGCTGATTAGCTGTTGTTGTCTCACCTACTGTTTTAGCTACTGTTTTAGCTAGCTCTCCCAATTCAACACCTGTGATTACTGTATGTCTCTCTCAAATGTCAATATGCCTTGTATACTGTTGTTCAGGTTAGTTATCATTGTTTTAGTTTACAATGGAGCCCCTAGTTCCACTCTTCATACCCCTGATACCTCCTTTGTCCCACCTCCCACACATGCGGTGACCTCACCCATTACAACCAGCATGTCCAGAGATACAACCTCTCTCATCATCACCCAGTGCCTGGGCTTACCTCCGCTGTACCCGCACCCCACCATACCCCTGTCTGCGCATTATGCCCTGAATATATTCTACCATGCACAGAAATCTGCTCCTTTCATTCTCTGTCCCCAACGCTCTAGGCGACCAGTTTTGATAGCCTTTAGCCACACCCTCATACTACTCCTCCTCTGTTCCGCGGGTGATGTGGAGGTAAACCCAGGCCCTGCATGTCCCCAGGCACCCTCATTTGTTGACTTCTGTGATTGAAAAAGCCTTGGTTTCATGCATGTCAACATCAGAAGCCTCCTCCCTAAGTTTGTTTTACTCACTGCTTTAGCGCACTCTGCTAACCCTGATGTCCTTGCCGTGTCTGAATCCTGGCTCAGGAAGGCCACCAAAAATTCTGAGATTTCCATACCCAACTATAACATCTTCCGTCAAGATAGAACTGCCAAAGGGGGAGGAGTTGCAGTCTACTGCAGAGATAGCCTGCAAAGTAATGTCATACTTTCCAGGTCCATACCCAAACAGTTCGAACTACTAATCTTGAAAATTACTCTCTCCAGAAATAAGTCTCTCACTGTTGCCGCCTGCTACCGACCCCCCTCAGCACCCAGCTGTGCCCTGGACACCATTTGTGAATTGATTGCCCCCCATCTAGCTTCAGAGTTTGTTCTGTTAGGTGACCTAAACTGGGATATGCTTAACACCCCGGCAGTCCTACAATCTAAGCTAGGTGCCCTCAATCTCACACAAATCATCAAGGAACCCACCAGGTACAACCCTAAATTTGTAAACAAGGGCACCCTCATAGATGTCATCCTGACCAACTGGCCCTCCAAATACACCTCCGCTGTCCTCAACCAGGATCTCAGCGATCACTGCCTCATTGCCTTCCGCCTGGCTACTCCAACCTCGGCCAACAGCTCCGCCCCCCCCCCCCCTCTCCAGGTTCTCCTTTACCCAAATCCAGATAGCAATGTTCTGAAAGAGCTGCAAAACCTGGACCCGTACAAGTCAGCTGGGCTTGACAATCTGGACCCTCTATTTCTGAAACTATCCGCCGCCATTGTCGCAATCCCTATTACCAGCCTGTTCAACCTCTCTTTCATATCGTCTGAGATCCCCAAGGACTGGAAAGCTGCCGCAGTCATCCCCCTCTTTACCCTGGTCCGGGTATCCTGGAAGGATAGTGATGTAACGATTTTCATGGGTGGAAGGAGAGGAGGACCAAAATGCAGCGTGGTACGTATCCACAATACTTTTAATCCAGAATGAATACACAAACAAAAACAACAAAACGATAAACGAACAGTTCTGACAGGTGCAACAAACACTAACCAGAAAAGAATCACCCACAACCCACAACTCAAAATGGGAAAACAGGCTACCTAAGTATGGCGCTCAATCAGAGACAACGATTGAGAACCATACCAGGCCAAACACATAGAAAAAGAAAACCTAGACCTACAACATAGAATACCCACCCACATCACACCCTGACCAAACTAAAAATAGAAAGCTACAAAGCAATCTACGGTCAGGGCGTGACAGTACCCCCCCTGGGTGGGCATCTGTCCACGGTGGCGGCTCTGGCACGGGACGTGGACCCCACTCCACCATAGTCTTGGCCCCTTAAGTGGCGCCTTTGGAGCGGCATCCATTGCAGCGGGCCCTGAATAGACGGGAGACTCCGGCAGCACCGGAGTGAAGGGCGACTCTGGCAGCGCCGGAGTGAAGGGCGGCTCTGGCAGCTCCTGACTGACGGGCGGCTCTGGCAGCTCCTGACAGACGGGCGGCTCTGGCAGCTCCTGACAGACGGGCGGCTCTGGCAGCTCCTGACAGACGGGCGGCTCTGGCAGCTCCGGAAAGACGGGCGGCTCTGGCAGCTCCGGACAGACGGGAGAACCTGGAGGGAGGAGATGGAGAGACAGCCTGGTGCGTGGGGCTGCCACAGGACCCACCAGGCTGGGGAGACCTACAGGAGGCCTGGTGCGTGGAGGAGCCACCGGATGGACCGGGCTGTGGGGGAGCACTGGAGCTCTGGTGCGCAGCCTTGGCACCACTCCTCCAGGCTGGATGACCCCTTTAGCCCGGACCCTCCAGAGTGCAGGCACAGGTTGAACCGGGCTGTGGGTGAGCACTGGAGATCTGGTGCATACCACTCGCACCTCTCCCTTAGGTTCAATACCCACATTCGGAGTGCAGACATAGGACGCACTGCACCCTCCCAGCACCTCGGAGACACAGCACGCAGAGCCGGCGCAGGATACCCTGGGCCGAAACGGCGTACCGGAGACCAAACATGCTGGGCTGGCACAACACGCCCTGGCTGGATGCCCACTCTCGCATGGCTCTTGCGGGGGGCTGCGATGTAGCCACAGTAAGCACGGGGAGTTGGCTCAGGTCTCCTACCTGACTTTGCCAATCTCCCCGTGTGCCCCAATTTTTTTTTTTTTTGGGGGGCTGCCTCTCGTGCCTGTTGCGCTGCCATGTTCGTGTCGCCAACTCCATTCTCCTGTAACCCTCCTCACACTGTTCCAGAGAATCCCAGGCGGGCTCCGGCACTCTCCCTGGGTCGACCGACCACCTTTCTACCTCCTCCCAAGTGGTCTCATAGTCCAGATCTCGCTGCCTCTCTTTACCATGCTGCTTGGTCCTTTCTTGGTGGGTGATTCTGTAACGATTTTCGTTGGTGGAAGGAGAGGAGGACCAAAGTGCAGCGTGGTACGTATCCACAATACTTTTAATCCAGAATGAATACACAAACAAAAACAACAAAACGATAAACGAACAGTTCTGACAGGTGCAACAAACACTAACCAGAAAATAATCACTAATCAATAATCAAAATGGGAAAACAGGCCACCTAAGTATGGCGCTCAATCAGAGACAACGATTGAGAACCATACCAGGCCAAACACAAACCTAGACCTACAACATAGAATACCCACCCACATCACACCCTGACTAAACTAAAAATAGAAACCTACAAAAAATGTAGAACTAAGAACAGACATAGCCCTTGGTTCACCCCAGACTGGACTGCCCTTGACCAGCACAAAAACATCCGGTGGCATTCTGCATTAGCATTGAATAGCCCCCAAGATATGCAAGTTTTCAGGAAGTCAGGAACCAATAGACTCAGTCAGATAGGAAAGATAAGGCTAGCTTTTTCAAACATAAATTTGCATCCTGTAGCACTAATTCCAAAAAGTTTTGGGACACTGTAAAGTCCGTGGAGAATAAGAGCACCTCCTCCCAGCTGCCCACTGCACTGAGGATAGGAAACACTGTCACCACCGATAAATCTGTGATAATCGATCATTTCAATAAGCATTTTTCTATGGATGGCCATGCTTTCCATCTGGCTACCCCTACCCAGGCCAACGTCACAGCACCCCCTGCAGCAACTTGAGCCCCTCCCCCCCGGCTTCTCCTTTACCCAAATCCAGACAGCTGATGTTCTGAAAGAGCTGCAAAATCTGGATCCCTACAAATCAGCTGGAAAGACAATCTGTACCCTCTCTTTTTAAAATTATCCATGGAAATTGTTGCAACCCCTATTACTAGCCTATTCAACTTCTCTTTCATATCGTCTGAGATCCCTAAAGATTGAAAAGCTGCAGCGGTCATCCCCCTCTTCAAAGGGGGAGACACTCCAGACCAAAACTGTTATATATCCATCCTGCCCTGCCTTTCTAAAATCTTCGAAAGTCAAGTTAACAAACAGATCACCGACCATTTCGAATCCCACCGTACCTTCTCCACTATGCAATCTGGTTTCCAAGCTGGTCATCGGTGCACCTCAGCCATGCTCAAGGTCCTAAACGATATCATAACCGCCATCAATAGAAGACAGTACTATGCAGCCATCTTCATCGACCAGGCCATGGCTTTCGACTCTGTCAATCACCGCATTCTTATCGGCAGACTCAATAGCCTTGGCTTCTCAAATAACTTCCTCGCCTGGTTCACCAACTGCTTCTCAGATAGAGTTCAGTGTGTCAAATCGGAGGGCCTGTTGACCGGACCTCTGGCAGTCTCTATGTGGGTGCCACAGGGTTCAATTCTCGGGCAGACTCTTTTCTCTGTATATATCAATGATGTCGCTCTTGCTGCTGGTGATTCTCTGATCCATCTCTACGCAGACCACACCATTCTGTATACATCTGGCCCTTCTTTGGACACTGTGCTATCAAACCTCCAAACGAGCTTTAACGCCACACAACACTCCTTCTGTGACCTCCACCTGCTCTTAAATGCTAGTTAAACTAATTGCATGCTCTTCAACCGATCGTTGCCCGCACCCACCCGCCCGCCTAGCATCACCACTCTGGACGGTTCTGTCTTTGAATATGTGGACAACTACAAATACCTAGGTGTCTGTTTAGACTGTAAACTCTCCTTCCAGACTCACATTAAGCATCTTCAATCCTAAATTAAATCTAGAATCTAGCTTCCTATTTAACAACAAAGCATCATTCACTCATGCTGCCAAACATACCCTTGTAAAACTGACTATACTACCGATCCTTGACTTTGGCGATGTCATTTACAAAATAGCCCCCAACACCCTACTCAGCAAACTGGATGTAGTTTATCACAGTGCCATCCAAAGTGGATGGTTTGCCATCCAAAGCCCCATATACTACCCACCACTGCGACCTGTATGCTCTCGTTGGCTGGCCCTCACTACAAATCCGTCGCCAAACACACTGGCTCCAGGTCATCTATAAGTCTTTGCGAGATAAAGCCCCGCCTTATCTCAGTTCACTGGTCACCATAGCAACACCAACCCATAGCACGTGCTCCAACAGGTATATTTCACCGGTCATCATCAAAGCCAACACCTCTTTGGCTGCCTTTCCTTCCGGTTCTCTGCTGCCAATGACTGGAACGAATTGCAAAAATCTCTGAAGCTGGAGTCCCAGTCTCCCTCACTAACATTAAGCATCAGCTGTCAGAGCAGCTTACCGATCGCTGCAGCTGTACACAGCCCATCTATAAATATCCCATCCAACCAACTACCTACCTCATCTACATAGCTCTTTTGCACACCAGTATTTCTACTTGCACATCCTCATCTGCAGTGTTAATTGCTAAATTGTAATTAATTCGCCACTATGGCCTATTTATTGCCTTACCTCGTTACTTCATTTGCACACACTGTATACAGATTTTTCTATTGTGTTATTGACTGTACGTTTGTTTATTCCATGTGTAACTGTGCTGTTGTTTTTGTCGCACTGCTTTGCTTTATCTTGGCCAGGTCGCAGTTGTAAATGAGAACTTGTTCTCAACTTTCCTAAGTGGTTAAATAAAAGGTTAAATAAAAACATACAACTAATACAAAATTCAGAGAGTTTCTCCCATTCTTCTCTGCAGATCCTCTCAAACTCTGTGAGGTTGGATGGGGAGCATCGCTGCACAGCTGTTTTCAGTTCTCTCCAGAGATGATCGGGTTCAAGTCCGGGCTCTGGCTGGGCCACTCAAGGACATTCAGAGACTTGTCCTGAAAGCCACTCATGCATTGTCTTGGCTGTGTGCTTAGGGTCAGTGTCCTGTTGGAGGGTGAACCTTTGCCCCCAGTTTGAGGTCCTGTAGATTGATGACAAATTAATTTTTTCAATCAATTTTAGAATAAAGCTGTAACATAACAACATGTGGAAAAAGTTAAGGGGTCTGAATACTTTCTGAAGGCACTGTAGGTCAGTCTGTTATATCTGTTGTTAGTCTGCTGTCGTAACTGGTGTCCGGTGTAAATTTAACTATGCTCCCTCTAATTATCTCTCTCTCCCTCTCACCTTCCCCTCTCGGAGGACCTGAACCCAAGGACCATGCCTCGGGACTACCTGGCCTGATGACTCCTGGCCATGTAGTCCACCTAGTAGTGCTGTTGCTCCTGTTTCAACTGTTCTGCCTGCAGCTATGCAACCCTGACCTGTTCACCGGAGGTGCTAACTTGTCCCTGAACTGCTGTTTTTGACTCTCTCTCTCTCTCTCTCTACCACACCTGCTGTCTCGACCTCTGAATACTCGGCTATGAAAAGCTAACTGATATTTACTCCTGAGATACTGACCTGTTGCACCCTCTACAACCACTGTTTATATTATTTGACCCTGCTGGTCATCTATGAACATTTGAACATCTTGAAGAACAATCTGGCCTTAATGGCCATGTACTCTTATAATCTCCACCGGGCACAGCCAGAAGAGGACTGGCGAGCCTGGTTCCGCTCTAGGTTTCTTCCCAGGTTCCAGCCACTCTGGGGAGTTTTTCCTAGCCACTGTGCTTCTACACCTGCATTACTAGCTGTTTTGGGGTTTTAGGCTGTGTTTCTGTACAGCACTTTGTGACATCTGCTGATGTAAAAAGAGCTTTATATATACATTTGATTTGAATTACCTCAGAGGAACTGGTAAAGAGGACCTGGTAGAGGAACTGGTGGAGTAAATGGTAAAGGGGACCTGGTAAAGAGGAACTGGGAGAGGAACTGGGAGAGGAACTGGTAAAGAGGTACTGGGAGAGGAACTGGTAAAGAGGTACTGGTAAAGAGGAACTGGGAGAGGAACTGGGAGAGGACCTGGTAAAGAGGACCTGGTAGAGGAACTGGTAAAGAGGAACTGGTAAAGAAAGAGGAACTGGTAAAGAGGACCTGGTAGAGGAACTGGTAAAGAGGACCTGGTAGAGGCACTGGGAGAGGAACTTGTAAAGAGGACCTGGTAGAGGAACTGGGATAGGACCTGGTAAAGAGGACCTGGTAGAGGACCTGGGAGAGGAACTGGTAAAGAGGACCTGGTAGAGGAACTGGGAGAGGAACTTGTAAAGAGGACCTGGTAGAGGAACTGGGATAGGACCTGGTAAAGAGGACCTGGTAGAGGACCTGGGAGAGGAACTGGTAAAGAGGACCTGTTAGAGGAACTGGTGGAGTAAATGGTAAAGAGGAACTGGTAAAGAGGACCTGGTAGAGGAACTGGTAAAGAGGACCTGGTAGAGGAACTGGTGGAGTAAATGGTAAAGGGGACCTGGTAAAGAGGAACTGGGAGAGGAACTGGTAAAGAGGTACTGGGAGAGGAACTGGTAAAGAGGTACTGGTAAAGAGGAACTGGGAGAGGAACTGGTAAAGAGGTACTGGTAGAGGAACTGGGAGAGGCCCTGGTAAAGAGGTACTGGTAAAGAGGAACTGGGAGAGGACCTGGTAAAGAGGAACTGGTAGAGGGACTGGTAAAGAGGGCCTGGTAGAGGAACTGGGAGAGGAACTGGTAAAGAGGACCTGGTAGAAGAACTGGGAGAGGAACTGGTGGAGTAAATGGTAAAGAGGTAATGGTAAAGAGGGACTGGTAGAGGAACTGGGAGAGGAACTTTGGAGTGAATGGTAAAGAGGTACTGGTAAAGAGGTCCTGGTAGAGGAACTGGGAGAGGTACTGGTAAAGAGAAGCTGGTAAAGAGGCACTGGGAGAGGAGCTGGTAAAGAGGTACTGGTAAAGAGGAACTGGGAGAGGAGCTGGTAAAGAGGTACTGGTAAAGAGGAACTGGGAGAGGAGCTGGTAAAGAGGTACTGGTAAAGAGGGTCTGGTAAAGAGGAACTGGTAAAGAGGAACTGGGAGGAGCTGGTAAAGAGGTACTGGTAAAGAGGGTCTGGTAAAGAGGAACTGGTAAAGAGAAGCTGGTAAAGATAACCTGGTAAAGAGGACCTGGTAAAGAGGAACTGGTAAAGAAGAACTGGTGAGTCAGGAAAACAACTCAGTTGATCACTAGAGTGTGTGTGTGTGTGTGTGTGTGTGTGTGTGTGTGTGAACAAGAGTCAAACCAGGGTCTTCTGTGTGCCACTTTACCATGTTAGCCTAGTAAACTGAAGCCTAGGCCTGAGTTTAGGCAAGGACATTAGTCTTCATGTGTAAAATTAGGTTAATCCTCTGAGACTAGCTGGGTCATTACAAAACTCTGTTAATCCTCTGAGACCAGCTGGGTCGTCACAACTCTGTTAAATCTCTGAGACTAGCTGGGTTGTCACAACTCTGTTAAATCTCTGAGAGTAGCTGGGTTGTCACAAGACTCTGTTAAATCCCTGAGACTAGCTGGGTTATCACAAGACTCTGCTAAATCTCTGAGAGTAGCTGGGTTGTCACAAGACTCTGTTAAATCTCTGAGACTAGCTGGGTTGTCACAAGACTCTGTTAATCCTCTGAGACTAGCTGGGTTATCACAAGACTCTGCTAAATCTCTGAGACTAGCTGGGTTCTCACAAGACTCTGTTAATCATCTGAGACTAGCTGGGTTGTCACAAGACTCTGTTAAATCTCTGAGACTAGCTGGGTTGTCACAAGACTCTGTTAATCCTCTGAGACTAGCTGGGTTGTCACAAGACTCTGTTAAATCTCTGAGACTAGCTGGGTTGTCACAAGACTCTGTTAAATCTCTGAGACTAGCTGGGTTGTCACAAGACTGTTAATCCTCTGAGACTAGCTGGGTCGTTACAAGACTGAGTGACATCTGCTGTGTCAGGCACCATCCTTGCCAGGTATAGAACTGCCTTATTAACTATTTATCAGACACCACACACACACTTATACACATGCACACATACACCTTCTCTCCTGAGACCTGGGAAAAGACCCACTGAAGAGGTTTGAGGTACAGGAGGGAAAAGAGAGAATCTCTCTCCTCATTCTCCACAACTCAGTGAAATAAGATCTGTCTGTACTCCACCTTACACAGAACTAGCCACTTAACATATGTGGAATATATGACATAGATAGTACATATTCTGCAAAACCTGAAACCCTGTGAGTTGTCTCCCTCATACCTCTCCATCGCTCTAATCATATCCAGTAACGATAGCACTAGCAGGCTGGTCTGCTACACCAGCTCTGACCACAAGAGGGTGCTGCTGTCTCATACTCTGCAGCTTATGCTTGGTATACAGTATAATGGTGTTAGAGACAACATGAGCTGTATTTATTCAATATGTGACCAAAGCATGCCTGTTCTATAATGTTATACTGTATTTCTATCTGAATCATGATGATTCCTTTTACTAACGATATATAAAGGTAACTCTTTTTGTTTTATATATATATATATATTTCTTCAGTTTTTTCTTCAGTTTTTCTATTTTAAGGTAACTTCTTGAACCAATTCATTGTATAAAAGTTTATAATTTATCATTCTTGTCTAGAGTTTAGCCCAGACTGAGCTGACAAACAATTTAGAACTAATAACTGTTCATGTTAGTTTCAAGGTTACCCAGTATCAGTCTGGATTCTCTACGGAAAGGAAAGTGTAAAGGATTAGTCCTTGGGCTTTGTGTGCGTGCGTGCATGCATGCGTGCGTGTGTTGTTTCTGTGTTTTTATACAGTAGCAGTGTCATCCGCGAAGGAAAATCCCCGATATTCCAGCAGGATGTCTGACACACATACACACAGCATTGTATAACTAACCATTCAGTCCCATTCAAAATCCTATTTTCCCTAACCCCTAACCCTTACCCTAACCATAACCCTTACCCTAACCTTTTTACACTCAGCACTTTATTTTCTTCCTTCTGTTGTTGAACTGTTGTGTTTGACCCCTCTGAGCTCTCGGCCTTTCATGTTCTCCGATCCTCTTCAGACTGGTCGGATGTACAATATAGAAACAGGGCAGACAGTTGCAATAGGCCTGTGCAACCCAAGGTTTGATAAAAACAAACAGAAACCCTCTTAAACCTAACCCTAGCCCTCATTTTAATCTTAACTGCTAAAACGGGCAAGGTCACGCCAAATAATTATCCCCACATATCATTCAGCCTATCAATGGCCTTGGTTCCCAGCATGCTGTGTGATCAGAAACGTGCTTCCCCATCTTGATGAGCACTTCCACTTCCTAAACTTTTCCTCCTGTGGACTGAATCCCTGTATGTCTGATGTTTAATTGTGCGTGCATCTAGTAGTTAACGTCAGTTCTCACTGGCCATGATTCTCAGTCATCTGAAACATGAGTGGTCAGATGTGTGTGTGATGTGTGTGTGAATATGGACATCTTCT
The DNA here is from genome assembly GCF_034236695.1 of Oncorhynchus nerka. Taxonomy (NCBI): domain Eukaryota; kingdom Metazoa; phylum Chordata; class Actinopteri; order Salmoniformes; family Salmonidae; genus Oncorhynchus; species Oncorhynchus nerka. Next base: position 77,312,981 of record NC_088399.1, read on the forward strand.
TCCATTAAACTCCCCTTAGCTGGACATCCGCCTCATCCTTGTTCTGATCGGACATTCTGTAGTGGTTGCTACCGGCCTTAAGCCAGCACCTAAGGTTTCTTACTATATTCATGGTCCTTCAATTCTCTACAACCCTACCCCAATCTTACATGGTCCTTTGAGCCAGATCAAGTAACAGCACAAGGATGCAAGTTAACAGAGAATATCCTCCACAAATGTGGTCAGTCCGCACCGACCAGCTCACCTGACACAATATCTTGAGAATTACGCCGATGGCTACGAGTCAAGGCACAGACAACCACACACATTCACATACCACTCCTATGAGGGAGAGCAACTGGAGTGTTTTCTTGAGCACTTGAGATGGGAGATACTGCAGTCAAAATGGCCTTCTTCCCCTTCAACAACTCATCACCGGTGCAAGTCACCACCCAGGTTGACCAGCAGAATAGAGGACAGATCCTCAGCCTTTTCATTGGTTGCTAATTCAGCGGCTTCCCACCTCAGGCTAACCTCGACCAGAGATTGCCAAGATCAGCATCGAACCTCGACCAGAGATCACCGGGATCAGTGTCAACCTGAGTGTGGACCGCCAGTGACAACTGGAGAGATCTCACTGACTAGATTGATGATTGAGCTCATTTGAAGCAGTCTGGAAGACGGAAGGTTCCTACAGTCCACCCGACCACCGTCTCCAGTACTTACCTGATGGACACTGCAAGTTGTCACCTGACCGTCTCAGCCAGTACTTCAACAGTTCTCTCCTCTTACAACTGAAAGACGTCTTAGAGGGGGAGAACAGGGACCTGTGCCAAAAAAGCTGCCCAAGAAGTTGATAAAATCATCTGAGATCGTCATGCAACAGATACTACACCAGAAGTGTCAGAATGAGGTTCTGCGGCACCACCGCGACCAGATCATTGTCGCCAGGCGTCAGAAGATGCTTGAGACGCAGCGCCGTTCCACATCAGCTTCACCATTAGCCCCGGGTCTCGGATCAGACCCCTGCTGTGGAGTCCCTCACAACGGTGCTACAGCTTTCTTCAGGGTCAGAGGAGCTACTAGAGTTCACCCTGGCGGAGCACCCTACCACTGTGCTCCAGCCAACCCCACCCGTGCAGATCCAGCCTGTTCCGACAATGAAGCTCAAGTTGGTAGTGGGGCCTACTACACAGGTTCCTGCCATGGAGCTTCAGCTCGCCACTCCCACAGCTGTGCTTCAACCAGCTGCTGTCGCAGAGTCTCAACTGGTTCCCACAGTGGTGCCATCGCTATCTCCAGTGACAGAGGTTCTGCCCACCCCTGTTCTGGACCCAAGATGAATCCTTACCTCCCTGCCTGTTTGTGAGCAGGAAGACCTACAGCCTTCTCCAGGGACGGAGGAGATACTCTACTCCATCTGACACCTCAATGTCACCCTGAGGGAGAACCTTACTTCTACTCCATCTGACACCTCAATGTCACCCTCTGAATGTCAGTTGGTCTATAATGCGGGAGCCCTGTCTGTAGCTTCTAAAGGCGCCATGTCCGGCCCTGCCACTCAGACCTCTTTGGTCCCTGTTTGGTGGGATCTGCCTAGTCCTACCTTTGACGTCCAGCCTACTGCTGTCCAAAGACATCTCTCTACACCTCCCTGGGTGCCCCACTCCAATCTCTGATGATTCTTGCTATCTCCTCCAAACTGTTTCTTGCTAGCTCCAGCCTTGGGAGACCCTCCTGACGTCCATGTGGGGGACCCTCCTGACCGAGGTGTTCAGTGTCCTGTCGTAGGAGACACCTCACCTTCTGTCCTACTAGGTCCTCAGTCTATAGCCCCTGTCGCTGCTGTGGAGATCTCAGCTGACCTCAACTCCTGTCCCTGAGGCCTCTCCTGTCGCCGATTGGGAGGCCTCGCCATCTGCTGTCTGGAGACCCTGATCGAGCTCTGCCGCTGTGGCCCTGCTGGCTCCAGTCCTGAGACACTCGTCAAGCTCTGCCGCTGCGGCCCTGCTGGCTCCAGTCCTGAGACACTCGTCAAGCTCTGCCGCTGCGGCCCTGCGGTCTCCAGTCCTGAGACACTCGTCGAGCTCTGCCGCTGCGGCCCTGCTGGCTCCAGTCCTGAGACACTCGTCGAGCTCTGCCGCTGCGGCCCTGCGGTCTCCAGTCCTGAGACACTCGTCGAGCTCTGCCGCTGCGGCCCTGCTGGCTCCAGTCCTGAGACACTCGTCAAGCTCTGCCGCTGCGGCCCTGCTCTGCCGCTCTGCGGCCCTGCGGTCTCCAGTCCTGAGACACTCGTCAAGCTCTGCCGTTGCGGCCCTGCGGTCTCCAGTCCTGAGACACTCGTCAAGCTCTGCCGCTGCGGCCCTGCGGTCTCCAGTCCTGAGACACTCGTCGAGCTCTGCCCTGCTGGCTCCAGCTGGCCCTGCGGCTCAGTCCTGAGACCTGCGGTCTCAGTCTGAGACACTCATCGAGCTCTGCCGCTGCGGCCCTGCGGTCTCCAGTCCTGAGACACTCGTCGAGCTCTGCCGCTGCGGCCCTGCGGTCTCCAGTCCTGAGACACTCGTCGAGCTCTGCCGCTGCGGCCCTGCGGTCTCCAGTCCTGAGACACTCGTCGAGCTCTGCCGCTGCGGCCCTGCGGTCTCCAGTCCTGAGACACTCGTCGAGCTCTGCCGCTGCGGCCCTGCGGTCTCCAGTCCTGAGACACTCGTCGAGCTCTGCCGCTGCGGCCCTGCTGGCTCCAGTCCTGAGACACTCGTCAAGCTCTGCCGCTGCGGCCCTGCGGTCTCCAGTCCTGAGACACTCGTCAAGCTCTGCCGCTGCGGCCCTGCGGTCTCCAGTCCTGAGACACTCAAGCTCTCAAGCCCTCTGCCGTTGCGGCCCTGCGGTCTCCAGTCCTGAGACACTCGTCGAGCTCTGCCGCTGCGGCCCTGCGGTCTCCAGTCCTGAGACACTCGTCGAGCTCTGCCGCTGCGGCCCTGCGGTCTCCAGTCCTGAGACACTCGTCGAGCTCTGCCGCTGCGGCCCTGCGGTCTCCAGTCCTGAGACACTCGTCGAGCTCTGCCGCTGCGGCCCTGCGGTCTCCAGTCCTGAGACACTCGTCGAGCTCTGCCGCTGCGGCCCTGCTGGCTCCAGTCCTGAGACACTCGTCAAGCTCTGCCGCTGCGGCCCTGCTGGCTCCAGTCCTGAGACACTCGTCGAGCTCTGCCGCTGCGGCCCTGCGGTCTCCAGTCCTGAGACACTCATCGAGATGCGGCCCTGCTGCTCCAGTCCTGAGACACTGTCTGCTCTGCCGCGGCCCTGCTGGTCTCCAGTCCTGAGACACTCGTCGAGCTCTGACACGCTCGGCCCTGCGGTCTCCAGTCCTGAGACACTCGCTCTGCCGCTGCGGAGCTCTGCCGCTGCGGCCCTGCGGTCTCCAGTCCTGAGACACTCGTCGAGCTCTGCCGCTGCGGCCCTGCGGTCTCCAGTCCTGAGACACTCGTCAAGCTCTGCCGCTGCGGCCCTGCTGGTCTCCAGTCCTGAGACACTCGTCAAGCTCTGCCGTTGCGGCCCTGCGGTCTCCAGTCCTGAGACACTCGCTGCGGCCCTGCTGGCTCCAGTCCTGAGACACTGCTCTGCCCTGCGGTCTCCAGTCCTGAGACACTCGTCAAGCTCTGCCGCTGCGGCCCTGCTGGCTCCAGTCCTGAGACACTCGTCAAGCTCTGCCGCTGCGGCCCTGCTGGCTCCAGTCCTGAGACACTCGTCGAGCTCTGCCGCTGCGGCCCTGCGGTCTCCAGTCCGGAGGAGACACTGCGGCCCTGCGGCTCTCCAGTCCCGCGAGCTCTGCCGCTGAGGCCCTGCTGGTCTCCAGTCCTGAGACACTCGTCAAGCTCTGCCGCTGCGGCCCTGCTGGCTCCAGTCCTGAGACACTCGTCGAGCTCTGCCGCTGCGGCCCTGCGGTCTCCAGTCCGGAGACACTGCGTCGAGCTCTGCCAGTCCTGCGGTCTCCAGTCCTGAGACACTCGTCAAGCTCTGCCGCTGCGGCCCTGCTGGCTCCAGTCCTGAGACACTCGTCAAGCTCTGCCGCTGCGGCCCTGCTGGCTCCAGTCCTGAGACACTCGTCAAGCTCTGCCGCTGAGGCCCTGCTGGCTCCAGTCCTGAGACACTCGTCAAGCTCTGCCGCCGCGGCCCTGCTGGCTCCAGTCCTGAGACACTCGTCGAGCTCTGCCGCTGCGGCCCTGCGGTCTCCAGTCCTGAGACACTCGTCAAGCTCTGCCGTTGCGGCCCTGCGGTCTCCAGTCCTGAGACACTCGTCGAGCTCTGCCGCTGCAGCCCTGCGGTCTCCAGTCCTGAGACACTCATCGAGCTCTGCCGCTGAGGCCCTGCGGTCTCCAGTCCTGAGACACTCATCGAGCTTTGCCGCTGAGGCCCTGCGGTCTCCAGTCCTGAGACACTCGTCGAGCTCTGCGGTCTCCAGTCTTGAGACACTCATCGAGCTCTGCCGCTGCGGCCCTGCTGGCTCCAGTCCCGGTGTCCTCAGCTGACACAGTGCCAAATGAAATCAAACTTTATTTGTCACATGCTCCGAATACAACAGGTGTAGGCCTTACCGTGAAATGCTTACTTACAAGCCCTTAACCAACAGAGCAGTTCAAGAAAGAGAAAATATTTACCAAATAAACTAAAGTAAAACATAATAAAAAGTAGTGCAATAAAATAACAATAAGGAAGCTATATACAAGGGGTACCGGTACTGAGTCAATGTGCAGAGGTAGGTGAAGTGACTATGCATAGATAATAAACAGCGAGTAGCAGCACTGTACAAAACGAATGGGGGGGGTGTCAATGTAAATATCCCGATGGCCATTTGATAAACTGTTCGGCAGTCTTATGGCTTGGGGGTAGAAGCTGCTAATTAAGGAGCCTTTTGGTCCTAGACTTGGCACTCCGGTACCGCTTGCTGTGCGTTACCAGAAAAAATAGTCTATGACTTGGGTGACTGTATTTTTCTCATCATTGTTGGTGATCAGGCCTAAAACTGTTGAGGGGCCCCAGTGTTGAGGATCAGCGTGGCAGATGAGTTATTACCTTCACTTACCACCTGGGAACGGCCCATCAGGAAGTCCAGGATGCAGTTGCAGAGGGAGGTGTTTAGTCCCAGGGTCCTTAGCTCAGTGAAGAGCTTCGTGGGCACTATGGTGTTGAATGCTGAGCTGTAGTCAATGAACAGCATTCTCACATAGGTGTTCCTTTTGTCCAGGTGGGAAAGGGCAGCGTGGAGTGCAATTGAGATTGTGTCATCTGTGTATCTGCTGGGGCGGTATGTGAATTGGAGTGAGTCTAGGGCAGTGGTTCCCAAACTTTTTATAGTCCCGTACCCCTTCAAACATTCAACCTCCATCTGCGTACCCCCTCTAGGACCATGGTCAGCGCACTCTCAAATGTTTTTTTGACATCATTGAAAGCCTGCCACACACACAAACTATACAATACATTTATTAAACATAAGAATGAGTGTGAGTTTTTGTCGCAACCCGGGTCGTGGGTAGTGACATAGAGCTCTTATAGGACCAGGGCACAAATAATAATATTATTATATTCAATAATTCTGCTCTTTATTTAGCCATCTTACATATAAAACCGTATTTGTTCATCAAAAATTGTGAATAACTCACCACAGGTTAATGAGAAGGGTGTGCTTGAAAGGATGCACATAACTCCACAATGTTGTGTTGTATTGGAGAGTCAGTCTTAAATCCTTGTCTACACACAGTCTGTGCCTGTATTTAGTTTACATGCTAGTGAGGGCCGAGAATCTACTCTCACATAGGTACATGGTTGCAAAGGGCATCAGTATCTTAACAGAGCGATTTGCCAAGGCAGGATACTCTGAGTGCAGCCCAATCCAGAAATCTGGCAGTGGCTTCTGATTAAATTACATTTTCACAGGACCGCTTGTTGCAATTTCTTGTTCAGATATCGGTAAGTGGACTGACTGGAGGCAGGGCATGAAAGGGATAACGAATCTAGTTGTTTGTGTCTTCTGTTTCGGGAAAGTACCAGCGTAATTGCGCACCCAACTCACTCAGGTGCTTCGCTATATCACATTTGACATTGTCCTTAAGCTTGAGTTCATTTGCACACAAAAAGAAATCATACAATGATGGAAACACCTGTGTGTTGTCCTTGTTAATGCAGACAGAAAAGAGCTCCAACTTCTTAATCATAGCCTCAATTTTGTCCCGCACATTGAATATAGCTGTAGAGAGTCCCTGTAATCCTAGATTCAGATCATTCAGGCAAGAAAAAACATCACCCAGACAGGCCAGTCATGTGAAAAACTCGTCATCATGCAAGCGGTCAGATAAGCTCGTCTCTCAATTTTTAAAAACGTGTCAATACATTCCCCATTGATAACCAGCGCACTTCTGTATGTTGTAAAAGCGTTACATGATCGCTGTCCATATCATTGCATAATGCAGAAAATAAATGAGAGTTCTGGGGCCTTGCTTTAACAAAGTTAACCATTTTCTCTGTCACATCCAAATCGTCTTTCAAGCTGTCAGGCATTCCCTTGGCAGCAAGAGCCTCTCGGTGGATGCTGCAGTGTACCCAAGTGGCATCGGGAGCAACTGCTTGCACCCGCGTTACCACTCCACTATGTCTCCCTGTCATCCTCTCCTGTTGTCCTGGTTTCCAGAAGAGGATGTCTTCCTTATTTGACCCCCCATAAATGTAACGGACATATACCAGGAGCTGTGTCAGGCAAGCCACGTCAGTTGACTCATGCGAAGCAGTAATTGTTTCAAAACAACTCCTGCCATGTCACCGATGCGTTGTGTATGATGAAGTCATTGTCTGTATAGGTTTTTGGGCTTTTTCCCCCAGCATTGTCCCAGCCATGGCCATGGCAGCAGGAAGAATTAAGTCCTTCACAATAGTATGGGGCTTGCATGTTCTAGCCACTCGGTAGCTCACCATATAAGACACGTCTAGCCCCTTCTTATTAATGGTATCTGTCGACGAGCGTCAGAGCCGTCGTAGTAGGATTCAATCTTTATCCTGTATGGACGCTTTGCTTGTTTGATGGTTCGAGGGCATAGCGGGATTTTCTATAGGCGTCCGGATTAGTGTCCTGCTCCTTGAAAGCGGCAGCTCTAGCCTTTAGCTCGATGTTGATGTTGCTTGTAATCCATGGCTTCTGGTTGGGATATGTACGTACGGTCACTGTGGGGACGACGCCGTCAATGTCCTTATTGATGAAGCCGATGACTGAGGTGACTCATCAATGCCATTTGGATGAATCCCGGAACATATTCCAGTCTGTGGAGGGTCAATATGACTCCTGCTCCACCCATGGGGGTCTTCCAAGCCCTCACTTTTGAGGTACTCCTGTTGCCTGTTCCTGGGCAGAGGGGGAAGCCGTCACCAGATCCACCACCGCATCTTGTTGGCTCCCCTCTTCCAGAACTGTATCACAGCAAGCAATGGCCCCCACAGTATCACTCGCCCTGGTCTGTTGACCTCAAGCATCTTAGTGACAGTGCGGCCAGGTGTACTGAAAGACAGACCTTCTGTTGGACCAGTTGCCCGTCTGGTCTACATTTCTGCTTCTCTGGATGACCACAAGTATTCACGGCACTCCTCTCAGTGACTACCTAACCTTGCTGCCCTTTGTTGTTGATTTCAAAACTGCCCCAGTTACACCAGGAACGCACAATCCTTCCATCAGTGCTCAGACTGTCCGCAATAGGCTGAGAGAGGTTGGACTGAGGGCTTGTAGGCCTGTTGTAAGACAGGCCCTCACCAGACATCACCGGCAACAACGTCGCCTATGGGCACAAACCCACCGTCGCTGGACCAGACAGGACTGGCAAAAGTGCTCTTCACTGTTTTTTCTCACCAGGGGTGATGGTCGGATTCGCGTTTATCGTCAAAGGAATGAGCGTTACCTGTACTCCGAGGCCTGTACTCTGTAGCGTGATCGATTTGGAGGTGGAGGGTCCATCATAATCTGGGGCAGTGTGCCACAGCATCATCGGACTGAGCTTGTTGTCATTGCAGGCAATCTCAATGCTTTGCGTTACAGGGAAGACATCCTCCTCCCTCATGTGGTACCCTTCCTGCAGGCTCATCCTGACATGACCCTCCATCTTGACAATGCCACCAGCCATGCTGCTCATTCTGAGCGTGATTTCCTGCAAGACAGGAATGTCAGTGTTCTGCCATGGCCAGCGAAGAGCCTGGATCTCAATCCCATTGAGCACGTCTGGAACCTGTTGGATCGGATGGTGAGAGCTAGGGCCATTCCCCCCAGAAATGTCTGGGAACTTGCAGGTGCCTTGGTGGAAGAGTGGTGTAACATCTCACAGCCAGAACTGGCAAATCTGGTGCAGTCCATGAGGAGGAGATGCACTGTGGTACTTAATGCAGCTGGTGGCCACACCATATACTGACTGTTTCTTTTGATTTTGACCCCACCTTGGTTCAGAGACACATTATTCCATTTATCTTAGTCACATATCTGTGGAGCTTTTTCAGTTTGTCTCAGTTGTTGAATCTTGTTATGTTCATACAAATATGTACACATGTTAAGTTTGCTGAAAATAAACGCAGTTGACAGTGAGAGGACATTTCTTTTTTTGCTGAGTTTACTTACCCCCACACCTCCTTCAGCCTATCAATGGCCTTGGTTCCAAGCACGCTGTATGGTCAGAAATGTGCTTTCCCCACTGATGAGCACTTCCACAGTTTTCCCTCCCTCACACTAAAAAATGTCCCCAGTTGGTCAAATGCTTGTCTGTTTACTGTTCTTGTGGTGGCTTTCTATTCTTGTGGGGACTTCCCCACTAGTTAAACACATCCACCTACACACACAGGACCTCAAGCTTAAACTGTGGGCAGTGACGTGAATGTGATTCCCCCGCCAGAGGCCACTCACAAATCAAAAGCTTCATGGTAATATTGAAACACAACAAGCACTTATTTTCTTTCTTTTTGATTTGATTTGAGCTGGCTAACACCCCCCTTTAACCAGGCTACACCCGTCAGAGCCTGGTTCCTCTCTAGGTTTCTTCCTAGGTTCCGGCCTTTCTAGGGAGTTTTTCCTAGCCACCGTGCTTCTACACCTGCATTGCTTGCTGTTTGGGGTTTTAGGCTGGGTTTCTGTACAGCACTTTGTGACATCAGCTGATGTAAGAAGGGCTTTATAAATACATTTGATTGTTTATTCATTGTTTTGAACTTTATAAAAACAGTGTGTGTTCAAATAACAAGATTAGCATTGAAGTATTTAAATCATAAACGATCCCCTCCTTGTCTTTCTTATATTTATGCATCATGCAAGAAAAGACAATAAGGGTGAAACAATCACTGAACTGAAGAATGGCAGCTGTTGATGTGTGAGTAACATTATCTAGAAGACAGGGGGAGTCACACACACCCAGTGTTAGGCCTAGTGACATAATCACTCCCAGGAGCAGTGAGGAGGTCAAGTTACGGCCACATCTGCAGGTGTGTGTGTGGTGAGCTGATCACTAATCTAATCTGAGCTACTCTGTTAAATAGCTAGCTAATTAAATGGCTACCCGGACTATTTGTATTGACCCTTTCTTGCACTAACTCTCTCTTACACTGACTAAGCAACACACACTGGACTCTAGCCACACATACTTACAATGACACCCCAACACACACATGCACACATAACATGTGCACACCTGCATACTGATGGCACAAACATTTTCACACTCACCACATACGCTGCTGCTACTATTATCTATGCGGTTGCCTAGTCACTTCACCCTTCCTATATGTACATTAGCTACCCTAATTACCTTGGACCCCTGCACATCCACTCGGTACTGCTACTCCCTGTATATAGACATGTTATTGTTACCCTTTATTGTTATTCACTATGTATTTATCCCTCGTGTCACTATTTCTATATATTAAATGTATATACATCTTTATATTTAACTCTGCATTATTGGAAAAGGACCCATAAGTAAGCATTTCACAGTTAGTCTACACCTGTTGTTTATGAAAATTGTGACTAATATCATTTGATTTGATAGCAAATCAAATTCTCAAAGATGTTGCATAAAGCTTACTTAATTTCTTTCATTTTAACTGCATCAGGGATCACACACACACACACACACACACACATACTTTTTGGCTTCGCAGGCTTTTTCAGTGTGTAGTTACAAATCGTTTTCATTCAAAGCAGCATTTATAGGGAACACAGGTGAGCAACCGGTGAGCAGCAGGTGCTTCTAATCAGGGTTGTCACTCATCTGCCAATCAGGGATGTGGCTTCTCCAATGATAGAGGCCTTTAGTGGCCAAAAGACTGTATTAACATGAGCAGCGCCATTGAAGGTTTCCACCATTTTAATGTAGTCAACTGGGTGGGACTTCCAACTTCATAATGTTGATCACTCCTGGTGACCCTGTTGGAGTCATGTCCAGGAGGGATCAGCCAATCGTGAAGAAGAAAATGTAGTAGTAAAATGGATAGCCTCAACGGCGCTGCCCATGCTGTCCCAGACACTATAACAGCACAGATACAAAGATGAGTCCTCTATCTATCTCTATAGGCTTATCTGGTCTACCTGTATACATGTTACAATCACTATGGCTGCATTTAGACAAGCAGCCCAATTCAGATTTTTTTCCCACTAATTGGTCTTTTGACCAATCAGATCAGCTCTGAAAATATTGTATGTGAAAAGATCTGATCTGATTAGTCAAAAGACAAATATTTGGCTGCCTTTCTAAACGCAGCCAAAGAAAAACAGAATGATAGGATATGGGAGCGAGCACCTACTGTAGACCAGTAGGGGTATCAGGTGTGAACAATTCATGAATCAACTGCCTTAGGTGTCCGCTCACTTGGATAAATGATATACATTTACGAGATAGCTTACTACAAAGGACATCCGGCTAAGCCATTCATCAATATGTGGGACTCATCAATTCTGATAAATTGGATGTTTACAGTGTTCTTGTATAAGAGTCTAAATTTGGACCATAGGAAGTTCATCCCTTAAACCTTGTGGTGATACAGATTTGATTTTTTGATCCAAATGGCTTTTCTTTGGAGACATTTGTGGTCGTGATCACCTTTGCGTGGTGGATAAACGTGTTTCATTAATAGATTGGTTTTGTTCAATAAAGTGCCTCGCAACTGGCAAGGTGACATCTTGATGTCTGATAGTGGCTTTACATTTACAACTCCCACTATGAATCTTATCACAAGAACACTAACATACAAATACGTATTTTGGTGGTGAATGTTATACATGACTTTATCTCATAGGTCCTAGAAGTTTGAGGGCATACAAAGCTAGTACGTCAGCCAGGTCGTTCAAGATCCACTTAGAAATCTAACACAGGGCATCGGGAGATGCCTTCAAAACCGGCCACCAGGGGCAACGGGTGCAATTACCATCAAGTTGGCTTGGATTTTGCTAGGGACTTTTGGGCAGGGGCTGCAAATGGGCGTAAGCCACGAGCTCTGGTTCCGAGGGTCGCTGGAGTAACTTCTACATTTTATGTTTGGAGAAACATGGACACACGTCAGAATCTGAAGTCAAATTGGTCAAACCGTGAGATCTTGTTGCAGCCCATTTCAATGGTGCTACATGATCTACAGGGGAAACATCCTTTTATGAATTCCTCTTTTCTCTCTCTGGCCACATCTGATGTGACCAACATGTTTGTTAGATTTCTTGATCGTTTTATAGGTAGATAAAGGTGGATTCTGAAAGGCAGGATTTAAAGAGGTGTCTGATGATTATATATTTTTTTGTTAACTAGGCAAGTCAGTTAACAAATGACAGCCTAGGATCAGTCGGTTAACTGTCTTGTTCAGGGGCAGAATTACCTTGTCAGCTCTGGGATTGGATCTAGCAACCTTTCGGTTATTGGCCCAACGCTCTAACCACAAGGCAACCTGCCGCCCCACATATAACGAATGAATGAATGAATTACCATTGCTTATTGACAATGCCATTACAGCTGCCATTGAAAGTAAGTATATAGTTTACAGAAAATCGTTGCTTCTGTTTGTGTTAGGATATATTAAGTAACTGGCTTCTGTTCAAGCTTTTAACTTGACTGAGCTTGTGAACGTACACACAGAGGAGTATTTCCAAATATACATTGTTTTTTAATTGGAATGTGCATAGCCTGGGTGTAGTGTGTGTTCGTAACTCACCAATTTAAAGTATCCAAGGGAGAGAGAGTGTGTGTGTGTGTGTGTGTGTGTGTGTGTGTGTGTGTGTGTGTGACCATAAGATGGCTTTCCTCCCTGCGGTATCAAAGAGTTGTTCCCCTTGGACAATCAGAGCCTCTGTTGCAAACACACACACAAAACTAGAGATTCAATTGGACAAATTCAGGTACGTCCTTCCCTGTTTTGCTCTGTTTGCTTCCTTTTGGTTAAAAGGTTTCTGTTGCAAGACGTAATGAATACACTCCTGGAATAGTCATAATGCAGTGACAACTGTGACATCTTCAGAGAAAGAGAAAGTCGTTGTGGTTAACTCCATATGTGCTGATGGTGTGTATGTGACCACCAGACCACTAATCACCCCTTTGGGATGGCAGGAATGATGCAGCGGTATGTGTGTGTGTGTGTGTGTGTGTAATCCTAACACGACAACAGGCTTCACTGGTCAGAACCTTGAGGACCGCAGGGTTTCCCTGGTTTGCATGACAGGAAGTGACTGTTCACTGGCACATGATAGGGTACCTGTCCACTAGCATCAACTGAGTTCTGGGAAATTAGCTTTTGGAAACAGACTCGTCTGCCTGGTGACCTTTGAGAATCATGGTTATAGTGTCAAATAGGTCACACACGGCATCTCACTACTGCTGAAAACCACCTTTTTGTTTTTCGTTTCCACTAGAAATCTTGAATGTCATCTATTAAACACATGATGACTGACAGTGGAGACTGATCTGTGACACATAGACACCCACACAGGACAGGTTTAATATTTAGATAGAAAAGAGGAAGATGACTAGATCAGAGGAGGAAACATCTCAAATCTACTTTTAGAAACTTGAAATAGTCTGTCATATATCTAACCTATATAAAAAATAAAACAAATGTTAACCTTTATTTAACTAGGCAAGTCAGTTAAGAACAAATTTGTATTTACAATGATGGCCTACTGGGGAACAGTGGGTTAACTGCCTTGTTCAGGGCGCAGAATGACAGATTTTTACCTTGTCAGCTCAGGGATTCAATCCAGCAACCTTTTTGGTTACTGGCCCAACACTCTAACCTGCTGGTTACTGGCCCAACACTCTAATCTGCTGGTTACTGGCCCAACACTCTAATCTGCTGGTTACTGGCCCAACACTCTAACCACTAGGCTACCTGCTGGTTACTGGCCCAACACTCTAATCTGCTGGTTACTGGCCCAACACTCTAATCTGCTGGTTACTGGCCCAACACTCTAATCTGCTGGTTACTGGCCCAACACTCTAACCTGCTGGTTACTGGCCCAACACTCTAATCTGCTGGTTACTGGCCCAACACTCTAATCTGCTGGTTACTGGCCCAACACTCTAACCACTAGGCTACCTGCTGGTTACTGGCCCAACACTCTAATCTGCTGGTTACTGGCCCAACACTCTAATCTGCTGGTTACTGGCCCAACACTCTAATCTGCTGGTTACTGGCCCAACACTCTAACCACTAGGCTACCTGCTGGTTACTGGCCCAACACTCTAACCACTAGGCTACCTGCTGGTTACTGGCCCAACACTCTAACCACTAGGCTACCTGCTGGTTACTGGCCCAACACTCTAACCACTAGGCTACCTGCTGGTTACTGGCCCAACACTCTAACCACTAGGCTACCTGCTGGTTACTGGCCCAACACTCTAACCACTAGGCTACCTGCTGGATACTGGCCCAACACTCTAACCACTAGGCTACCTGCTGGTTACTGGCCCAACACTCTAACCACTAGGCTACCTGCTGGATACTGGCCCAACACTCTAACCACTAGGCTACCTGCTGGTTACTGGCCCAACACTCTAACCACTAGGCTACCTGCTGGTTACTGGCCCAACACTCTAACCACTAGGCTACCTGCTGGTTACTGGCCCAACACTCTAACCACTAGGCTACCTGCTGGATACTGGCCCAACACTCTAACCACTAGGCTACCTGCTGGTTACTGGCCCAACACTCTAACCACTAGGCTACCTGCTGGTTACTGGCCCAACACTCTAACCACTAGGCTACCTGCTGGTTACTGGCCCAACACTCTAACCACTAGGCTACCTGCTGGTTACTGGCCCAACACTCTAACCACTAGGCTATCTGCTGGATACTGGCCCAACACTCTAACCACTAGGCTACCTGCTGGTTACTGGCCCAACACTCTAACCACTAGGCTACCTGCTGGTTACTGGCCCAACACTCTAACCCACTAGGCTACCTGCTGGTTACTGGCCCAACACTCTAACCACTAGGCTACCTGCTGGTTACTGGCCCAACACTCTAACCACTAGGCTACCTGCTGGTTACTGGCCCAACACTCTAACCACTAGGCTACCTGCTGGTTACTGGCCCAACACTCTAACCACTAGGCTACCTGCTGGTTACTGGCCCAACACTCTAACCACTAGGCTACCTGCTGCCCCAGAGTGAGGTATTATGGTAGTAGGGACACCTTCCTCTGGTTGGACCTGGTTGGAGCTTTCCCAATAACTGCTGAAGGGTCAATTTGGAATAGGGTGTATCTCTCTCTCTCTTGCTCTGCCTCCAAATTCTCTCCAAACCTCTCCACCATCCCCCTCGCTCCCATCCCAGAGTTCCCTTAAATTGCTGACAGGGGGATAAGAACACCCATTGTCTTCCAAGTTCTCAACGTCCCCAGCCCATCCACTACGCACACACACACTTGTATGATGTGTGTAACGCTCATTACCATAATTGAGAGAGTGTTATGGGGTGGGGGAAAGTTGGCACACCCTAAGAGCTTCACTGAAGTGTGTTGTGTGTGTATGTGTGTGAGTGTGCAAGTGTGTGTGTGCTTGCCTGCGTATGTGTGTTGTGTGTGTGTGCTTGCCTGCGTATGTGTGTGGTGTGTGTGTGCTTGCCTGCGTATGTGTGTGGTGTGTGTGTGCTTGCCTGCGTATGTGTGTGGTGTGTGTGTGTGCTTGCCTGCGTATGTGTGTGGTGTGTGTGTGCTTACCTGCGTATGTGTGTGGTGTGTGTGTACTTGCCTGCGTATGTGTGTGGTGTGTGTGTGCTTGCCTGCGTATGTGTGTGGTGTGTGTGTATATGTGTGAAAAGCAGAAAATATATCGTAGTTCAATGAATAGAAGAATGACTAATTGGCTCTACTCCAGCCCTGAGTGTCACAAACAGGATTTAAGGAGCCTATTGCAGGCACCCCCCTCCCTCCCTCCCTCCATCCATCTATAGCTCTCTATCTATCTCCCTTTCTTTCTCTGTCTCTATTTATCTCCCTCTCTATCTAGCTCTCCCTCTCTGTTTAGCTACTGGCTGTTCTACTGTCTTGGATTTTGTCCCCTCTCTAAAAGAAACATTGAAGCCGTTTTCCTCTCTTGTCTTTTGGACAACCCATTTGTTAACGACAACCCTCTCTCTCTCCACCCTCCCCCCTCCATCTGGCTCCTGTTCAGAAGTCCAGCTGGCTAGTGGAGGTTACTCTATGTCGCAGGAATCTTTCTTTATAATAGACTAACCCCCTTAACATGGGACTGTGAACTACACTCTGTCTTTATTACCCTGACTGTCTCTCTCTCTCAGACACACACACACACACACACACACTACTCCCCCACCTGGCATCAGACAACAACAACATTAGACTAACACTAGTGAGACACTTCATAATAACACAATGGGTCTGAAGAACTTAATCAAACAGTAGTGTCAAAGCCTCCCACACACACACACACACACACACACACACACACACACACACACACACACACACAAAGTATTTTACTGTAGAACATTTCTCTCTCACATGTGTGGGAAGCATCGTTGCCATGACGGTGCCTGAGTCAGTGCACAGCATAAAACCAAGAGAGAGACAGATTTTTTAGGCTGGGCTTTACAATCAGCATATGGTCGTGAGACGCTCAACGCTGAAACATTGCAAAGAAGAAAACGATAGAAACAAAGGAGAGGAACGAGAGCGCGCTGAGACACTGGGGTTGCTGTTTGAATGAGCTCAGTGAAGTCTCTCCCGGGACACAGTATGTGACGGGGGGTGCATAAAACGTCACTACACCTGCTGCGGGCTGGAATAAATGCACGATAGAGAGAGAAAGAGAGATGTCTCGTTTTCACTTTCTCATTCGCACTATAAAGAGCTTGCCAAGGCAACTCCACGTGAATCAGATTTCTGGGAATAATCGTCTGTTTGGATAAGAAGGTTATTGGGCGGAAAGAAAACAAACAACAATGCCCCAACGACGCACCATTCATTCCTGGCGCTGCCTCTTGTTCACGCGGTCGTGCGGTATTTCCCGGTTGATTCCCATTATTGGAGAGTGTCAGTAGTAGGCGGTGACCGGAGCTGCATGCCTGCTGCCGGTGTCTCGAGCTTACCCGATTCCTACAGCCTGCCCCCGGTGTAGATATGACTTCCTGGCTACATAAATACGGTTACCCGAGTCTGCATTGCGTGCTGCTCTGCGTGGTATTGGCCGCTAACATCATCGGCGGGAGCTCTCATTCCGGTGAGTGACAGAATATACCTGGATAGGTAGGTTAGGCTACTGTGGAATTAATGCACTCACTCATCATTAATAGATGGAAACATCACCATTGTGTGAATGGGTGAGACAGATGAAATAGTGAAAGAATCTTCAAGAATGAACTGTCAGATAATGATGATAGCTATAAATGTCCCGCCAGTAGTCCTTGCTCGACAATGTCTCGGCTGGTCGTCTGTCGCCGTTCACAACGGAACGTCACACTCACACGTTTCAGTCAATAACAATGACAGTCACATAGGCTTATCAACGCACTGCATCTATCAAATACATGTATCATACTGTTATATTCCCAGCTTTATATTATACATCTCTTCAGGAATTAGTCATGTTTATCATGGTATTTTTATTGATCTATAAGTGAGGTGACCAGCTTCGACTGATCAGGTACTGCTGTAGCCTACAGTGTTGTGTAATCTAGCTGTAACTGGCACAGTAATTAGGTTAGAGCTGCTTGTTAATTCACTAATTCATCATTCATTATTTCACAAATTATTAAACTGAGATCTGCAGCATTCCTCTCGTGGCCTACATTACTGTACAATACCAGCCTCTCAGGGAATACATGGGATCTGAGCCATAGATTGGCTTAGTAGTAGAATTAGGTCCGTAGTTCTAATGGATGTGAGACATTGTTTAGAAACACAGTATACTCTACAGTCTGTAGAATAATTAGTCTGTAGACTAACTAGTCAGATGATTGTGTTTGACTGCAATGTGATTACTGACCTTGTGAATAACTGTGTGCATGAACTACACTGAAGCACCTGTTCACACGCACACACACACACACTGATCTGTTGTGAGTCTACATTGTTCCTCTACATTCCTGATTTAAACATGGTAATTGACAGCGCCTTACTGCTGCATGGTTAATGACTGTTCACACAGTCAGTCTTTCATGTGTTGATTCTCTCTCCTCTTCTCTCCTCTCCTCTATCCTTCTCCACAGGTGAGCCTGTATGTTCGTCTCCTCCTGTCTCTTCGTGTTCAGAGTGCCTCCGACGCGGACCACAGTGTGCCTGGTGCTTTGAGGCGGTAAGAGAGAGCGAAATGAGGAGAGAGAGAGAGTGAGAGACAGAGAGAAGGGGGACACAGAGAGAGAGGGAGAGAGGGGGACACAGAGAGATAGAGAGAAGGGGGACACGGAGAGAGAGGGGGGCAGAGAGAGAGACAAGGGAGGGGACAAACAAAGAGAGAGAGAGAGAGAGAGAGAGAGAGAGAGAGAGAGAGAGAGAGGGAGAGGGGGGGGCACAGAGAGAGAGAGAGAGAGAGAAGGGGGACACAGAGAGAAAGAATGGAGAGTGAGGAGTAGAGCATTCACATTAGTCTGTAGAGAAGGTGCTCTTTCTGACATGTCAGCACATAGATTAGTGGCAGGGCCATTTGTGATTGGTAATTTAAACACTTATACAGGCTCTGGCTTTATCTCTGTGTTTAGTCTGTCATAGATAACGCACAAACACACTTTTCATACACCCTGTTGATAACCCTTTCCTGGTGTGTGTGTGTGTGTCTGTCTGGGTTCTGCCTTAATCCTGGGTTCTTGTAAAGTACTACTCTGACCCAATAAGTGACCATGAGAACCTGTAAACTAGGACATCACAAGCTCCTGAAGACACACACACACACACACGCGCGCGCGCGCGCGCACACACACACACGCGCATACACACACGCGCGCGTGTGCATACGTACGTACACACACTCACACATACACACCTTATCATTACCTGGGGCAATGGTCTTGAGACCTTGAGTGGGCTGGCTCACTGGTGCGTGAATTGGAAAGCCCCCCCCCCACACACACACACACACCCTGTCTCGGAGTGGGGTAACTCATTCTGAAAACTCCTCCAACATACACTGTCAGTTTCTGTTAGTACCAGTCTATTGGGTCTGTTGTTAGGAAAGTCCCTGTATGACTGTGGTTTAGAGGGACTTAACAGAACCAGAGGTTGAAGTGGACCGGAGCCGACCACAACAGAGAACTCTAGTGCGGGTTTCCCAGACACAGATCAAAGCCATACTCAATTGAACATGCCTCTTAGTTCGGACTGCCTCTTAGACTATGTTTTACTGCTTGATTACAGACACCTCTTATAGAATATTTTTATTGAATATTGACTCTGGTGTATATTCAGGCCTAACTCTTCATAGCAGTATTTACTGTTGTTTTGTTTTGTGTCAGTAGTACCAGGGTATCAGAAGGCTGTTGTTTTGTGTCAGTAGTCCCAGGGTATCAGAGGGCTGTAGTTTTGTGTCAGTAGTCCCAGTGTATCAGAGGGCGGTTGTTTTGTTTTGTGTCAGTAGTACCAGGGTATGAGAGAGCTGTTGTTTTGTGTCAGTAGTCCCAGGGTATCAGAGGGCTGGTGTTTTGTGTCAGTAGTACCAGGGTATCAGAGGGCTGTTGTTTTGTGTCAGTAGTCCCATGGTATCAGAGGGCTGTTGTTTTGTGTCAGTAGTACCAGGGTATCAGAGGGCTGTTGTTTTGTGTCAGTAGTACCAGAGTATCAGAGGGCTGTTGTTTTGTGTCAGTAGGCCCAGGGTATCAGAGGGCTGTTGTTTTGTGTCAGTAGTACCAGGGTATCAGAGGGCTGTTGTTTTGTGTCAGTAGTCCCAGAGTATCAGAGGGCTGTTGTTTTGTGTCAGTAGTACCAGAGTATCAGAGGGCTGTTGTTTTGTGTCAGTAGTCCCAGGGTATCAGAGGGCTGTTGTTTTGTGTCAGTAGTACCAGAGTATCAGAGGGCTGTTGTTTTGTGTCAGTAGTCCCAGGGTATCAGAGGGCTGTTGTTTTGTGTCAGTAGTACCAGAGTATCAGAGGGCTGTTGTTTTGTGTCAGTAGTCCCAGAGTATCAGAGGGCTGTTGTTTTGTGTCAGTAGTACCAGAGTATCAGAGGGCTGTTGTTTTGTGTCAGTAGTCCCAGAGTATCAGAGGGCTGTTGTTTTGTGTCAGTAGTACCAGAGTATCAGAGGGCTGTTGTTTTGTGTCAGTAGTCCCAGAGTATCAGAGGGCTGTTGTTTTGTGTCAGTAGTACCAGAGTATCAGAGGGCTGTTGTTTTGTGTCAGTAGTCCCAGAGTATCAGAGGGCTGTTGTTTTGTGTCAGTAGTACCAGAGTATCAGAGGGCTGTTGTTTTGTGTCAGTAGTACCAGAGTATCAGAGGGCTGTTGTTTTGTGTCAGTAGTCCCAGAGTATCAGAGGGCTGTTGTTTTGTGTCAGTAGTACCAGAGTATCAGAGGGCTGTAATCCTCTTTGACCAGGCACTCTAAAG
The DNA here is from genome assembly GCF_034236695.1 of Oncorhynchus nerka. NCBI lineage: Eukaryota > Metazoa > Chordata > Actinopteri > Salmoniformes > Salmonidae > Oncorhynchus > Oncorhynchus nerka. The sequence continues at coordinate 77,332,994 of NC_088399.1, forward strand.
CCCTAAACCATGACACAGTTGACACAGTCCAACTCACAGAAGTGTGTTTCTATACTGTGATTATTGTCTATGTTGTGTAATGTCACTGCAAGGCACTGCCTAGCTTCTAAACAATAATTTCAACTCACACGCACACAGTCCCACGTCCTCAGTATAATCACTTCTATTTCCAGTTATACAACTGAACATCAGAGTCAACTGACTCTGTTTCTATTCAGGCAATTCAGGAGATTAAAATCTCAGTTCAAGAAAATCGAAAATGAATTGCAATAAAAATGAATTGCAATGATGGTAATAACTTAGCTATTTATCCCTACTTCACTTACATAGTTAGTTACAGTGTAATTACACTTGCTATATAGTACACCTCTCCTAACTGGAGTGATTTGAAATTGGAATTGACCCCTGATATAATGTGCAGAGAGAAAAGTATGGGCCCTGATCTCCAACCCCTGACCTCTGACCCCTAACAGGGTTTCCTGGATGGAGCGGAGGTGGGAGAGCGCTGCGACCTGGTGGGGAACCTGGCGAGGAGGGGGTGTGGCCTAGAGTTCATAGAGCATCCAGAGGTCATGGTGGAGGTCAATGCTACGACCAGCAGCACTCAGGTGTCACCGGGAGAGATCACCCTCACACTCAGACCAGGTGAGGGGCAGAGTATAGCTGCCACTGAATAACTCACTGAATGGTGGACTGCACATATCCTGTTTTACTGTACGTCTTGATGTATGTCCGCTTTACAAGTTATTTGCTGTATGTTGTACATACACTGAACAAAAATATAAACGCAACAAGTGTTGGTCCCATGTTTCATGAGTTGAAATGAGAGATCCCAAGAAATTTGACATACACACAAAAAGCTTATTTCTCTTAAATTAGGTGCACACATTTGTTTACATCCTTGTTTGTGAGCATTTCTCCTTTGCCAAGATAATCCACCCACCTGACAAGTGTGGCATATCAAGAAGCTGATTAAACAGCATGATCATTACACAGGTGCACCTTATGCTAGGAAAAATAAAAGGCCACTCTAAAATGTGCAGTGTTGTCACACAACACAATGACACAGATGTCTCAAGTTTTGAGGGAGCGTGCAATTGGCATGCTGACTGCAGGAATGTCCACCAGAGCTGTTGCCAGAGGCTTGAATGTTAATTTCTCAATCATAAGCCACCTACAACGTTGTTTTAAATCATTTGGCAGTATGTCATACCGGCCTCACATCCACAGACCACGTATATGGCGTTGTGTGGGTGAGTGGTTTGCTGATGTCAACGTTGTGAACAGAGTGCCCCATGGTGGGGGTGGAGGTACGGTATGGGCAGGCATAAGCTACAGACAATGAACACAATTGCATTTTATCGATGGCAATTTGAATGCACAGAGATACCATGACTGAGGCCCATTGTGGTGCCATTCATCCGCCGTCATCACCTCATGTTTCAGCATGATAATACATGGCCCCATGTTGCAGGGATCTGCAAACAATTCCTGGAAGCTGAAAATGTCCCAGTTCTTCCATGGCCTGCATACTCACCAGACATGTCACCCATTGAGCATGTTTGGGATGCTCTGGATCGACGTGTATGACGGCGTGTTCCAGTTCCCGCCAATATCCAGCAATTTCGCACAGCCATTAAAGAGAAGTGGGACAATATTCCACAGGCCACAATCATCAGCCTGATCAACTCTATGTGAAGGAGATTTGTTGCCCTGCATGAGGCAAATGGTGGTCACACCAGATACTGACTGGTTTTCTGATCCACGCCCCTACCTTTAAGGCATCTGTGACCAACAGATGCATATCTTGATTCACAGTCATGTGAAATCCATAGATTAGGGCATTATTTATTTATTTCAATTGACTGATTTCCTTATATGAACTTTAACTTAGTAAAATATTTGAAATTGTTGCATGTTGCTTTTGTATTTTTGTTCTGTATATATTGTCCTGAGCTAGGGCTGTGGCGGTCATGAAATTCTGTCAGCCCGTTATTGTCATGCGAAAGAGTGCTGGTCTCACAGTAATTGACCGTTAATTAACATAAACACATTTAGCATCTCCAGGACTCCACACATACAAGCTGCAAACAAGCCACTGATGCGTGCCTTTGGAACATATACATTTTAAAAAGTCAAATCAATTTAATATACACCATCACAATGAATCCAATATTTATTTTAGTCAGGTCTAAAGAAACATTAAGATATGAAAAAATGTATTTCAGAAGAACAGAATATGAGTTACTGTATGTTATCTGTGTCACGGCCGTGGAAAGAACTAGACTAAAGCACAGCGTGGTGAGCGTACATATTCCTTTTATTTAGGATGCCAACAAAACAATACAAAACAACGGTGACGCTTAAGGGCTATGTGCCACAAACAAAGTTAACTACCCACAATCACAGGTGGGGAAAAAGGGCTGCCTAAGTATGGTTCCCAATCAGAGACAATGATAGACAGCTGTCCCTGATTGAGAACCATACCCGGCCAAAACAAAGAAATACAAAAACATAGAAAATAGAACATAGAATGCCCACCCAAATCACACCCTGACCAAACCAAAATAGAGACATAAAAAGCTCTCTAAGGTCAAGGCGTGACAATCTGGCTATGCTCCTTTTCATGGGCTGTAGGCTTGTTAATTTAGCTGATAAGATATGCTTATAAGTCCTGTGCCATTATTTTATATTATATGATTTTATAGTAAGAAGAATAAAATTGAACTGAATAAAATAGAAAGGATATTTTTCCCATTCTGGAGCCAGTGTTCATATTAAGTGGCTATGTTAAGTGTAAAAGTGATCATTTGAAACAGGTCCTATATTCTAGATTTAGAGTTATTTGTAACTTTAGTTGTGAATGATACAAACCTTAGAATGTCTTAGAAATCAGAACATTTATAGGCTGCATGATGCGACTTCAGGCTATTGATGATTTGAGAAAGTAGCAAAAAAAGCTTGCACTCTGTTCCTTGCCTCAGGGTACACAGCTGTTCTGATGGCGGGACAATAAGGTCCTGAGTACCAGGTCATTATGACTTGATGGAGGTATAATAGAGCCCTGAGTATCAGGCCATTAGGACCTGATGGAGGTATAATAGAGCCCTGAGTACCAGGCCATTAGGACTTGATGGAGGGACAATAGAGCCCTGAGTACCAGGCCATTAGGACTTGATGGAGGGACAATAGAGCCCTGAGTACCAGGCCATTAGTGACCTGATGAAGGGACAATAGAGCCCTGAGTACCAGGCCATGAGTGACCTGATGGAGGGACAATAGAGCCCTGAGTACCAGGCCATTAGGACTTGATGGAGGGACAATAGAGCCCTGAGTACCAGGCCATTAGGACTTGATGGAGGGACAATAGAGCCCTGAGTACCAGGCCATTAGTGACCTGATGAAGGGACAATAGAGCCCTGAGTACCAGGCCATGAGTGACCTGATGGAGGGACAATAGAGCCCTGAGTACCAGGCCATTAGTGACCTGTTGGTTGTTAGTGAGTTGGGTACTACCAAAGCATGTCCAGAGTGCATGAGAGGAGATTACCATGACTAAACGCTCACATGGAATTTTACTGCCGTCATGACTCATGACTGCCGGCGTTTCCCAGTTTTACTGCTGCTTTCATTGCAAGAACTCTGGTGAGTGATAATTCCAATGGTTGTTTTATTTCAAATCAACATGACACTGTGTGTAGGTGCTGAGGCCAGTGTGATAGTAGCAGTACAACAGTTAGAGAGGTATCCTGTTGATCTGTACTACCTGGTGGACGTATCAGCATCCATGCAGGAAAACCTGGACCAGGTGAGTGACTGGTTATCTACATTACCTACATAACCTAAAGTATCATGTTTTTACAGCACAACTCTTAGCACTTTTAATTATCCAAATAAACTTTGATACTATTTCAGCTGAAATAGATTGATTTATGAAGACATTTGTATTTTTACCTTGACTAGGTAAGTGTTTACTCTTTACCGTGATTGGTTGGGTGTACAGTATGTAAATCTCCCTGATGTTTCCCTATTGGTGCAGCTGAAGACGGTGGGCGTAGCCTTGTCCCACCGTATGAGAGAACATTCCAGTGATTTGCGTCTGGGGTTCGGCTCCTTCGTTGACAAACCTGTCTCCCCCTACATCAATGTACACCCCTCTAAGATAAATAACCCCTGCAGGTAGGGTGGGACACAGACACACCAACTCACTGACAGAACCCTTTCAAGTTGCTGGACGACAGGTATCTTCATTCTTTCAATGATGAGTGACTCTCCCTCTCTCCACCCCCGTCCCCCCGCACCCATATCCCTCAGTGACTATGAGGTGAAGTGTCGCCCAGCCCATGGCTTCCACCATGTTCTTAGTATGACGGCAAACATGTCAGAGTTTACACGCATCATCAAGAGACAGAGGATATCAGGCAACATGGACACACCAGAGGGAGGGTTAGACGCTATGCTCCAAGCTACTGTATGTCAGGTAGGGACTGCATGTGTGTCTGTGTTGGTGTGTCTGTGTTGGTGTGTCTGTGTTGGTGTGGGTGTGTCTGTGTCTG